>NC_038045.1:33829900-33957084 GCF_002211085.1 Panicum hallii | reverse complement strand
AATCGAATAGGCTCTTACACGAGGTCCACGAAGGCACTTGTGGGACTAACCAATCGGCTCATAAGATGAAGTGGCTGATTAGGCGATCAGGGTATTACTGGCCCACCATGCTTGAAGATTGTTTCAAATATTATAAAGGATGTCAGGCATGTCAGAGATTTGGGAAGATACAGATGGTACAGTGTCACTAATGAACCCTATCGTCGAACCCTAGCCATTCAGAGGTTGGGGTATGGGCATGATCGGCAAAATTAATCCTCCATCTAGCAAAGGCCACCAGTTCATTTTGGCCATCACGGACTATTTTACCAAGTGGGTGGAGGCCATCCCTATGAAGTCAGTGGCGTCGAAGGATGTCATCAATTTTATTAAAGAACATGTCATTCACAGGTTCACAACAGATGGAGGATCGGTCTTCATATCAGAGGAGTTTAGAAAATTCGATACTGACATGGGCATCAAGCTGATCAGGTAGTCCCCATACTATGCTCAAGCAAATGGATAAGCTAAGGCGTCCAATCAGAGCCTTATCAAGTTGATCAAGAGAAAGATCGATGAGCATCCTAGGCATTGGCATGAAGTCTTATCAGAGGCATTGTGGGCATACCGTGCTTCGTGCCACGGAGCAATAAAAACTTCACCTTATCACCTAGTGTATGGACAGGAGGCCATATTACTGTGGGAGATTACGGCCGGCTCGAGACGCGTAGAGTTCCAAAATGACCTAACAGCTAAAGAATATGTTGCTCTGATGAACGACAACATTGAGGACCTTACGGAGCTCAGACTTTGGTCACTTGAGAAGATCAAAGAAAATAAGGCCAAGGTAGCCCGCGCGTACAAAAAGAAAGTCAAGCCAAAAGAATTCCAAATCGGAGATCTAGTTTGGGAAGCGGTTTTATCATTGGGGACTAAGGATGCAACATATGGCAAATGGTCTCCAAATTGGCATGGGCCTTATAGAGTTGACCAAGTCCTACCTGGGAACGCATATATGCTTGAGGAGTTAGATGGTGTCAAGTTTCCGGTGGCTGTCAATGGTCAACATCTCAAGAACTACTTCCCAAGTATGTGGGATGATGGGCAATAAAGCCGATGCTACGCATCAGGCTGTGAGCTGATACGTTCAGTTGGCCTGTACAAGTGAAAGCCGGTGTTACGCATCGGGCTGCACACAAGAAAAGGGGCCGATACATTTAGTCAACCCGTAAAAAAATATTTTGTACCCAACACACTGAGTTGGTCAAATAGCCGATGTATAACCATTGACTTTAGAAGTGTAATTGGAATACATGCAAGATCTGGGCGACAACGGGATACATGAGATGAGTACAAAGCGTTCTATTGAAGAAATTTGTCAATGGCCGCGATAGCTCAAGACGGACGTGATCGGCTTCTGTGATCATTGCCTCATCATCCTTGTCCTCGCCTAACACTATCTGCCGACTCAAAACACTCAACTCTGTGAGCTCTGTCTTCAGCTGGGCAGTCAAATTCTCTGCTTCTTGTTGGGAGCGGTCTATGAGGTCCTTCTTGTGGCAGAACCAACCTGAATTATACCGACTCAAGTGCGCGAGTCCTTAATGCAGGGCTACCTCGCACTTCAAACGGTATAAAACTATTGGTCTGTCGGGTAACGTCCCGATGAACCACCGAACGCAGGATCTAACAAGGTACCTCACACGAAGGTGAGTCCAGAGATACAATGCCCAAAATAATTTACACCACAGGCAGTTATATTACAAAAATATACAAAATAACATTTGTTCTTACAGAAGAGAGTTTATTACATCACAAGTTCGAGTTTCTGATTAAAGCAACGGAATTTGAAAAGCGGAGTTATTATACATGGCGTCATTACAGATATTATGCTAGCCCTGGCATAATATCACTCGGCGGAGTCTGTGTTGGCCGGGGACGGATCCCATTCCACGGACCAACCATCAGGCAAAGGGTAAGGCCATGGTGTAATGAATGCGGGCTCCTCAGAAGGGTTACCTGAATTAAATCAACAAAGCAAGGCTGAGTATACTAATACTCAGCAAGACTTACCCGGAATTGGGTATATCTTAGCCCATAACTAGACTCATGCTGGCTTTTAGCTTTGGGTAGGGTTTTCAGCTGAAAAGCAACAAAGAGTAGATCCTTAATTTCAATTTTTATCTTCCAGGTTCTAGTTGAATTAACCATTCTAAGTAAGCACCTATAGCTATTCAAACATGGTAGAATCTTTACTCAAACATCATCTTTAATAATCACATAATTACTCTTGTTACTCTATGTGATAAAGGGTTAAGCAGTCTCATACATCGTGAGAGGCGGACGATTCTGAATCGAGATTCAACCCTTGCAAGGTAAACCTAACACACACGCTTGGAACACCACAGGGTTGTTCCGAAGCAACCGTTTGCCTTTCATTCCGACTCGTGGATCAGTGCCACCACAAGCGACTGCAGGTCATATGCACTACAAAAGTGCAGGACGTACGTCTGTAGCGCGACTACAAAACCCGTACTCCTGGTTGCCCAGCAACACATATGCCTACACGTCGAACTAAGTAACCAAAAGAAGCAAATACATGTGGTGGGTGGTATGTCCACTCCTCGGGCCGATCGGTTACTAGGCTTACCGCTTACCATATTTCACGGCATGTGGTTAGTACTTTCAAACGCTTAACCACCGCTACCACACACTGCGACCTTATCAAATTCATCAACACAGACGGGGTATCATCTTGACCATGATACCTCATAAAACTCCCGTCCGATATCCTTATAGTGATAACGGAATGTAAATCATTACAATTCCTAAGTCGCGCGAGTGACAGGAAATCACTCGACTTCTACCGGTCCTATAAGCAGAGCAGCTAGTCGGACTCAGTTCTAATGTTCAATACATTGGTTCCTAGAATAATGCAACTAAGTTTCCAAACAATTCCTAAGGACCTAATGCATAAAGAGATATATATATAAGTAATATAAGTTGCAGTGTAATAAGGTAGGGGTTATGTCCGGGGCTTGCCTTCGCTGGTGGAGTTGGGGTTAGTCAAAATATTTTCTTCCGAACCTTGGTTCGGGGCTTCAGAGAAATCCGTAACAAAAGTCCCGGGGTCTTCAGAATAATCTCCTTCTTGTTCCGGGAGCAGTTGATAATCCCCGTCAGCGAGCGTGGTCGAATCTATATGAGATGCAAAATTACAAGTTATGGGATGCTCTTACTTTTATTTTACTTCCCGATAAAGTTGCAATCTAACTTAAAGACAATTACATTACGACGATAATCTAACTACCCTGTACTGGGCAGTCATTTATCGAGCACTAATAAATTTACTTAGATTCATTAAACAATAAATTTAGTTAGATTAAGTGTTCAATTAGTAGTATGGAGCAGCAAGTGGTGTGGTTCCCATTAACAATTATATTAAAAGCTCTACATATTATCCTCTCAAGTGATATGATTTTTAAGTTACCATCACCTTCAAAATCAAATATATAATATCCAATTTAATTAACATCTAATTCATGGTTGAAAATTTGATAATATGTTGTACTAATACAAAACAGAACATTAATATATTTTTCATGATTTTTAAATATATGAAAGTGTGTGTATTAATTATATTATGTAAACTACACCTTATTTCTAACAAAATTTATACAATCATGGAAATATTACTGGAGTACAAGATTAATTATTTTTCTTCAATTCTACATGTTAAAAGAAAATTATTGGCACTGGTTTTACTAATTTATCATTTTTCTATGAATTACTATGTAATTCTTAAGCCTACAAGCAATCAATTTTGATATTTAAATTAAGTCATTAATCATTCAAAAACTGAAGTCGACCTTTAAAGCAAAGTTACAGATCTTTGTCTAAAGATTTTAACAAAATTTAGTTTACCATTTTATGATTTTTCCTTAAAGAGATATGGTATTTCTAAGTTAACAGCAAAAATTACATAAGGAGGTCCTTGGTTACTATTCCACTGAGTCTAGGGCTTTGCAAGAAACCCCCTGGGTTTCTTTTCCTTCTAACCCGAGGTCCCTGGCCATGAACCCGAGCAGAGCAGGGCGGTGACGGCCGTGTTCCGGCGACGGTGGTCGCCGGCGGCGAGGTCCAAGGGGTGGGAAAGGAACAGGAGCTCACAAGGGTCCCTATGCGCCACGTGTCGAGGGTTGGAACGGCCGGGAAAAGAGATCCCGACGAGGACCCGAGGCGGCGGCGGAGGAGTCAACGGCGACGAGGGTGCTCCGGCGATGAACGTCGGCCAACAACCTGCGCACGAGGACCAGTGAGTCATGAGGAACGTGTACGTGCCATCAATTTGATGAAAACGTGTAAGATTGAGGGAGTTCGACGGAGACCGAGGCGGCGGCGGCGAGGAAGATCGCCGGCGAACGTCGGGAAGGCACTGTGGTGCACCGGAGGGTCAATGGTTGGGTCCTACAGCTTCAGGGCGATGATGTGGTGCTGTCTAGGGTGATGTGGTGGCTCGGGATCGCGTGAGGGGTGCTGCCCACGGTGAGGCCGAGGGCGGCGGCGGATGTTGCTCGTCGGCGACGAGTTTCCAATGGAAATTGGAGGGCCGTAGGTGGTCGAGGAGCTTCAGTAGACTGTGGGAAAGCTTGTGCAGGTGGTGATTGAGGCGGAGGAGGTCCGGTGTGGGCTGTCCACGGGCGGGTGGTGCACGGCCGGAGAGGAACGGGATGGCGGCGAGGAAATGTAGCTCGGGTGCGGGAAAATGGGCGCTGGGAGTAACTGATCAGCACGTAGATGTTGTTGTGGTGCTGCTGCGCGTGGAAGAGAGAAAGTTAAGGCACTGCAGCGAGCTGGCCACGACGGCGAGGAGGTGGCGGCCGGCGGTAGCCTCGGGTTACCGTGGCGCGCGCGCGGGAGGCCACCAGGGAAGGGAAAAGAAGTCAAGGCCGGGAGGGGAGGACGCGTGGGAGGTTGTGGCAGCTGGAGGTGGCGCTCGGGTGGCCGTGCCGGCGGTGAACGGCGGCGACAGGAGCAGCGCAGAAGGGGGAAGCGGCGGTGGTCAGAGGAGGAAGAAGCAGAGGGCTGTCAGAAGGACTATTTTGTGAAATCCAAAAATTCCAGGGACCCCACTGTAAACAAAGATTTCCCATTGATAGAAAAGTCTAATGAGAAAAGTGTCTAAAGCAAAGTTGTAGAGAATTTCAAATCCTACAAGATTGATTTAAGGTTCGAGTTTAAAATCTCAACGAATATGGTTTTATTTTAAACTGTAGAGTGTCATTCAATTTATAAACTTTGTCTTGTAATTCAAACCAATTGCTTTAATGCTTAGGGTCTTTTTGCAAGTTTTCCTGCAGTAATCATGACTAATTCTTTTTGCACTTTAGTCCTTAGGTAAAACTGAGTTTTACTTTTATCTTTTACCATTTCACAAGTAATTCCTTATATGTTTGTAATAATTACACAAAGGTCCTTAATTTCATATAAAGTCTATTTCCCTTAGTGTTTATTTAACTTTTGCTCTTTTCTTTTTGATAGCCAACTGAAATTTTGACACTTATGCACATTTTCACACATTTGCACATGAAGATTTATAAGACTTGTAATTTACAATCATACCCTTATTACATTGTACAACTATATACTTTATAGAATGTTTACATCTAATACTCCCAAGCTTAGTATCTAATTGTCTAACTATCTGGATATCACAGCCTTCCCCCCTTAAAAGAATCTCGTCCCGAGATTCTGAAGCTGAACAGAAATGGATAATTAGATTTGGGGATTGGCTTGAAGGAAATTTGGAAAATTCCGTTGAAGATAGGACTCAGTTTCCCAAGTCGCTTCTTCTTCGGTGTGATGATCCCACAAGATCTTATACATCTTAACTGCCCTACTTCTGGTGAATCTTTCCTTTGTATCTAGGATTCGAAGAGGTTGTTCGATGTATGATAAATCAGGTTCAATTTCAAGGGTACTTGTCTCAACAATTTCTGTGGGTACTTTGACACACTTCTTAAGTTGAGAGATGTGAAAGACATCATGAATAGCAGCCCATTGAGATGGAAGACGAAGTCTGTAAGCCACTGGGCCACAAACATCAAGAATTTCAAAGGGTCCGACATACCGAGGTGCTAACTTTCCTTTTATGCCGAAACGTTGGACGCCTTTGGTAGGTGACACTCGGAGATAGACAAAATCTCCTATCTGGAATTGCAGAGGTTTTCTCCTCTTATCTGCATAACTCTTTTGTCTGGACTGAGCGGTTTTAAGATTAGATTGAATAACCTTAACTTTATCTTCGGCTTCAACAACTAGGTCTGGTCCGAAGATTTTGCGTTCACCGGTCTCTGACCAACTCAAAGGAGTTCGGCATCGGCGACCATATAACGCTTCGAAAGGAGCCATTTGAAGACTAGCTTGGTAACTGTTGTTGTAGGCAAATTCAGCTAGAGCCAGACACTTGTCCCAACTTGTACCATAGTGAATAATACAAGCTCGGAGCATGTCTTCAAGAATTTGATTAACTCGCTCAGTCTGCCCATCAGTCTGGGGGTGATATGCAGAGCTTCGAATCAATTTGGTTCCTAGAGCTGATTGTAGCTGCTCCCAGAACCGTGCGATAAATTGGGGCCCACGATCAGATATGATAGTTTTCGGAACCCCATGCAATCGAACGATTTGTTCCAGATAGACTTCGGCATACTTCTTAGCAGAGTAAGTGGTATGCACCGGAAGGAAATGAGCTGTTTTTGTGAGTCTATCGATGATTACCCATATGGAGTCATGTTTTTGAGATGTGTTGGGAAGACCGACAATGAAATCCATACTAATGTCTTCCCATTTCCATGACGGAATGGGTAATGGCTGAAGTGTACCAGAAGCTTTGAGATGACTGGCTTTGACTCTCTGGCACGTATCGCACTCAGACACATATTTGGCAATTTCTCTCTTCATTCTGGTCCACCAAAAATGTTGCCGAAGATCGTGATACATCTTGGTGCTACCAGGATGAATAGAGAATTTGGACAAATGTGCTTCGTCGAGGATTTGCTTACGAAGTTGATGATCCTTAGGGACAACAAGTCGATCGTTGAACCACAGGACTCCTTGACGATCAGTGTGAAAACACCAATACTTAGCTTCTCCCTGGGATAGCTTGGATTTAATAATATTGACACCCTCATCATGTAGCTGCGACATGACGATTTTATCTCGCAAAGTAGACTCAATGAAGATCAAGTTTAAACTACCTTGGGGAATAATCTCCAGACTGAGTCTCCGCATTTGATGGCAAAGAGTGTCATTAAAAGTGGAGATAGTCAAACAGTGACAATGTGACTTGCGGCTAAGTGCATCCGCAACCACATTAGCTTTGCCCGGATGATAGTGTACCTCCAGGTCATAATCTTTGATTAACTCCAACCAACGCCTTTGCCTCATATTTAAATCAGCCTGAGTGAAAATATACTTGAGGCTCTTATGGTCTGTGTAAATGTTACATTTAGCGCCCATAAGATGATGTCTCCAGATCTTGAGAGCATGAATAACTGCTGCCAATTCAAGATCATGTGTTGGATAATTTTGCTCATGAGTCCGAAGTGCTCGGGATGCATAAGCAATAACCCGGTTGTTTTGCATAAGAACGCAACCAAGGCCAATTCCAGAAGCGTCACAGTAGACATCAAAAGGCTGGTTACTATCTGGCTGAGCTAGTACTGGAGCAGCCGTCAGAAGTTTTCTTAAAGTGTGAAATGCTTCCTCACATTTCTCGTCCCAACGGAACTTAACTTCTTTCTTGAGTAGCTCAGTCATGGGTTTAGCTATCTTGGAGAAGTCTGGAAGGAATCGGCGATAGTATCCTGCCAATCCAAGGAAACTTCGTATTTGATGGACTGAAGTGGGAGGATTCCAGTCCATAACTTCTTGAACTTTGGCTGGATCAACCGATATGCCTTGACTGGAAATAGTATGTCCCAAAAATTTCACACTATCCAGCCAGAATTCACATTTTGAAAATTTGGCATAGAGGCGATGATCCCGTAATCGTTGAAGAACGACACGCAAATGGTTAGCATGGTCTTCTTTGGTTCTGGAGTAGATCAGAATATCATCGATGAAGACCACGACGAATTTATCGAGCTCCGGCATAAATACGGAATTCATGAGATACATGAAATATGCCGGTGCATTTGTAAGTCCAAATGACATGACCAGATATTCATAAAGCCCATATCTGGTTGAGAAGGCCGTTTTTGGAATGTCACTAGGCCTGATCTTGATTTGATGATAACCAGAGCGTAAATCAATCTTAGAAAAGACCTTTGCTCCAGCTAATTGATCGAATAAGATATCAATGCGGGGAAGAGGATACTTATTTTTAATAGTAACCGCATTGAGGGGACGGTAGTCGACACATAGTCTCAGACTATCGTCTTTCTTCTTGACAAAGAGAGCAGAACAACCCCAAGGTGAAGCACTTGGACGTATATATCCCTTATCAAGAAGATCTTGAAGTTGAATTTTCAGTTCTGCTAATTCATTTGGAGGCATGCGATATGGCCTCTTGGAAATTGGAGCAGTACCCGGTTGAAGTTCAATGATGAACTCGATGTCTCGATCCGGTGGCATTCCAGGCAGATCGTCGGGAAAGACATCGGGGTATTCACATACTATCGGAATATCCTTGACTTTGATATCTGTGATAGCATATGCGCAAGGGTGTAGACATTCTGGTGGAGGCAGAACAAGAGTAATGGCTCCACAATATGGTGAATCAATTTCGATAACCCGGGAAGATATGTCTAACTGGACTCGATGTTCAGTCATCCAGTTTGTCCCAAGTATGACATCGATACCCTCTAAACTGAGTAAAACCAAATCAGTTTTAATCTCTTTACTACCTAACTGAATTGGCACATATCTACTTATTCGGTTGGAAGTAATATTTCCTCCAGGGGTAGTGATCATATATGACCCCTGGATAGGACAAGATTCAAGTCCTAGTCGGGTTCCACAGTTGTTACTAATAAAACTATGTGTTGCTCCAGAGTCAAATAAAGTAACAACTGGTTTGTGATGTATAGAAAATGTACCCGACATAATAGGAGCTCCATCTGGAAGTTCCGCAAGAGTGGTGAAGTTAATCCGTCCTTGACGAACTTGCATCACCGGCTTCTTTCCCTTATTCTGGTTTCCTTGGGTGGAGCTCGGCCCTTGATTAAGCTTCTTAGGCCGCGGGCAATCTCGGATGAAATGGTCCGCACTTCCGCAGTTGTAGCAGCGATAGTTGCTGCCTTTCTGTGGCACTTGCGGAATATTTAGCCGTTGGCCAGATTGTTGTGCTGGTTGCGGGGGCACAGGAGGTCTGAACTTTCCTTGCTGCTGAGGTGGCCTAAAAACCAATCTTCCCGTAGGGGCATTGCGTTGTGGTGCTCTGGGTGGCGTATTAGGAACAACCCGATACCTCGGTGGTTGAGCACTCGAGGGTCCAGCAGGGTTCTTCCGCTTCTTCTCGGCAGAATGCGCCACAATGCAGTCTTCTTGAGTTAAGGCCATATTGACCAACTCACTGAAAGTATTTGCCTTCACAAGGTTCAGGCGTTCCTTGAGTTTGGTGTTCAGGCCCCGACGGAAATGGTCTTGCTTCTTGGCATCATTATCTGCATGATACCCCGCATACTGGCACAGATGATTGAAATTCTGTGCGTATTGCAGAACTGTGTTGGCACCTTGTGTAAGAGCCAGAAACTCATTAAGCTTTCGCTCCAACAATCCTGCGGGAATATAGTGCGCTCTGAAAGCGACCCGGAATTCATCCCATGTGATGACATGCCCTGCAGGTTGCATGGCATAAAAATTGTCCCACCAGATTCTAGCAGCACCACGAAGTTGTTGAGCAGCAAAGGAAGCTTTGCTAGAATCCGCACATGGTATGGTCAGTAGAGCGAACTTTGACTCAATAATATGGAGCCAGGCATCGGCATCCAATGGTTCCTCGGCCTTACTGAAGAAAGGCGGTTGAGTACTGAGGAAATCCTGGTAGCTAGCCACAGGAGGATTACGATCATCCCGGCCTCCTCGGAATTGTTGCTGCTGATTCAGTTGGGCTTGAACCAACATATTAAGTAATTCCGTTTGCCGAGCCATGACTTCGGCAAGGTTGGGAGGAGGTGGTGGTGGTTGCTGAGAACCACTGGCTTGATCAGCCCTGAAACCCTCCGGGGTTCCTCGTGTGGCTCCAACCATCTGAAATAAAGGAGATGTCCATTATTAACCATATATCTTTACTCCCAATTTCAGAAGTCATAATCAATGCATATATTCCGCAAATCGCCTCATCTCAAAATTTAAAGATAACGAACAAGATGATGAAACCGGAAATTATATTACATTGCTAACTCAGATAGTTCCCATGTCGCATGTCGAAAGTTTACTACATAGGCCATCTATGTTACATCAAATGGCGTGAAGTTTGACTACTTAAACTATTACATTCCCTTAGGTTACATCTCGAAAGTTGATGATTTTACTAAAAATCGTCGAAATTTCCCACAGAAGACTGACTGCCAGAAAGAGAATGATGGGGACTAAGAACAGGATCCCCATGCTCAGAATCAATCTCTGAGATACCCTCAATCTCTTCTGGGTCTTCTTCTTCTTCTTCAGGTACTATGGGTATAGCGGGAAGTATCGGTTGCTGCTGCATTTCCTCAATGTGAGCTTGGGCATCATCAGCCACAAGTATCAGATCATGAATTTGTGCCTGTAGGAACTCAATAACAGTGTCACGCTGAGTGATAATATGATCACTCTCATTGATCTGATCTTCACGATGGAGGATTGTCTCATCTCTTGCTGCAATAATTTCATCCTTCTGAGTCACCAAAGCTTGCAATTCTTCTATCTGGGTCACTTGGTGATCAGCATTCCGATAGTGGCTTTGAGCCACACCAGTTATCTGACTTACCCCATGACGCAGCAGCTTTTGGTAACTGTATTGCACATCCATAAACCTGGTAACAATACGGACGGTTTCTTCAGCTATATCTCCTAGCAAATGACCAAGATGATTTGTCCGAAAATCCCAGTCCGAATTACTCGGGTCTATGGTAGGGAATAACCCAATAGGATATGAAGCAACTTCAATCGGATGTTGATTGCAGAAGAGTTTGATTCCTTCTAAAGCAGCAGTTTCAAGGGTATCCACTAGACGATATCCAACCACTTCTACTTCTATGGGAGGCCATAAGGAGCGGAAAGGGTGTTGAGGAATCATCATCTTAACCCTGCAGCGGGAAATTCCTTCTTCAAGATATTCTACCCCATCATACAGAGGAGGCTCGGTATAATGAAACATACTCAAGGATTCCCACAAAAGACGAGGAAATCCTTCCCAATGTAAACCATTGGTGTGAAAGTGCCCCTCCTGATCCCAAAAGGTATTAGCAGGAGCAGCCATCTGCGACAACAATGCAAATGGTAAGATATTTTTACCCTGTTGAGAAACTTTACAAGGTAAAATTGGATTAAGATAGCTGATTCTGATAACAGCAAAGGCTGGAAATCAGATGGATGCCTAAAATACCCAACTAAGATTCTTACTTACCCAACTAAGATAAACCAACATGTTGCCCATTTTCTTTAGGAAGCATTAAACAAACATTCAATTTAGTTGATTAATGGATTATGCATGCACGTACTAATCGATCTCACAACCAAAAGTAACTGCCAAGTAATCTTGGTCTTACGTGGTTAGTTTCGGTGGCACAATATAAATACGTCTCTCCCTATTAACTAGTCGATAAGCCCTATCCGTCCTAGTTTCGGAATCGTGGTTAGTGTACCTGCAGAAAACCACAATGCATATATATATCCAATGAACCTTTCATGCCAGCATGTCATGAAAGCGTCCCCATTCATTACTGTTCACTATAGAAACAGCATCTGTACAATTACCGCCGTACAGACAACGTTAACATACGTTATTGGATAACGTATTCACGGGGGTACCGCAAAATGCGGGGGTATGAACAGCGATCGCCATACCCTGCGCCGAACCATATACTCCCAATGTAGTCAACCGAGGTTGGTACATTGGCAGCATCTCAAGTAGGCCACTGCTTGAGAAACAGCGTTCGGTTCGCATCACCGACAGGAAGGCCAAGCTCCCTCAGTTGGCTGAGGATCCTTACCTTCTTACCTCACGATCGAAGATGTCGTTACAGAAAGTAAGGTTGGGTTGTGCATAAATTTAAGTTTCAACAGAAAAGTAATGCTGGAAGTTAGTCATATATACATATATCACAGCCACCTTTAATTCCCATAATAGTACTACCCTAGGGCTTACGTACTATACATAATCCTTAATGAACCAACGTAGTTCGCAAATACTTGAGTAATGAAATTTTATACTAAAAATTACTTTTTAAGGCTAATTATATCTCCAGGGTACACTTGTTAGCTCTGATACCAGCTGTGGCAGAACCAACCTGAATTATACCGACTCAAGTGCGCGAGTCCTTAATGCAGGGCTACCTCGCACTTCAAACGGTATAAAACTATTGGTCTGTCGGGTAACGTCCCGATGAACCACCGAACGCAGGATCTAACAAGGTACCTCACACGAAGGTGAGTCCAGAGATACAATGCCCAAAATAATTTACACCACAGGCAGTTATATTACAAAAATATACAAAATAACATTTGTTCTTACAGAAGAGAGTTTATTACATCACAAGTTCGAGTTTCTGATTAAAGCAACGGAATTTGAAAAGCGGAGTTATTATACATGGCGTCATTACAGATATTATGCTAGCCCTGGCATAATATCACTCGGCGGAGTCTGTGTTGGCCGGGGACGGATCCCATTCCACGGACCAACCATCAGGCAAAGGGTAAGGCCATGGTGTAATGAATGCGGGCTCCTCAGAAGGGTTACCTGAATTAAATCAACAAAGCAAGGCTGAGTATACTAATACTCAGCAAGACTTACCCGGAATTGGGTATATCTTAGCCCATAACTAGACTCATGCTGGCTTTTAGCTTTGGGTAGGGTTTTCAGCTGAAAAGCAACAAAGAGTAGATCCTTAATTTCAATTTTTATCTTCCAGGTTCTAGTTGAATTAACCATTCTAAGTAAGCACCTATAGCTATTCAAACATGGTAGAATCTTTACTCAAACATCATCTTTAATAATCACATAATTACTCTTGTTACTCTATGTGATAAAGGGGTTAAGCAGTCTCATACATCGTGAGAGGCGGACGATTCTGAATCGAGATTCAACCCTTGCAAGGTAAACCTAACACACACGCTTGGAACACCACAGGGTTGTTCCGAAGCAACCGTTTGCCTTTCATTCCGACTCGTGGATCAGTGCCACCACAAGCGACTGCAGGTCATATGCACTACAAAAGTGCAGGACGTACGTCTGTAGCGCGACTACAAAACCCGTACTCCTGGTTGCCCAGCAACACATATGCCTACACGTCGAACTAAGTAACCAAAAGAAGCAAATACATGTGGTGGGTGGTATGTCCACTCCTCGGGCCGATCGGTTACTAGGCTTACCGCTTACCATATTTCACGGCATGTGGTTAGTACTTTCAAACGCTTAACCACCGCTACCACACACTGCGACCTTATCAAATTCATCAACACAGACGGGGTATCATCTTGACCATGATACCTCATAAAACTCCCGTCCGATATCCTTATAGTGATAACGGAATGTAAATCATTACAATTCCTAAGTCGCACGAGTGACAGGAAATCACTCGACTTCTACCGGTCCTATAAGCAGAGCAGCTAGTCGGACTCAGTTCTAATGTTCAATACATTGGTTCCTAGAATAATGCAACTAAGTTTCCAAACAATTCCTAAGGACCTAATGCATAAAGAGATATATATATAAGTAATATAAGTTGCAGTGTAATAAGGTAGGGGTTATGTCCGGGGCTTGCCTTCGCTGGTGGAGTTGGGGTTAGTCAAAATATTTTCTTCCGAACCTTGGTTCGGGGCTTCAGAGAAATCCGTAACAAAAGTCCCGGGGTCTTCAGAATAATCTCCTTCTTGTTCCGGGAGCAGTTGATAATCCCCGTCAGCGAGCGTGGTCGAATCTATATGAGATGCAAAATTACAAGTTATGGGATGCTCTTACTTTTATTTTACTTCCCGATAAAGTTGCAATCTAACTTAAAGACAATTACATTACGACGATAATCTAACTACCCTGTACTGGGCAGTCATTTATCGAGCACTAATAAATTTACTTAGATTCATTAAACAATAAATTTAGTTAGATTAAGTGTTCAATTAGTAGTATGGAGCAGCAAGTGGTGTGGTTCCCATTAACAATTATATTAAAAGCTCTACATATTATCCTCTCAAGTGATATGATTTTTAAGTTACCATCACCTTCAAAATCAAATATATAATATCCAATTTAATTAACATCTAATTCATGGTTGAAAATTTGATAATATGTTGTACTAATACAAAACAGAACATTAATATATTTTTCATGATTTTTAAATATATGAAAGTGTGTGTATTAATTATATTATGTAAACTACACCTTATTTCTAACAAAATTTATACAATCATGGAAATATTACTGGAGTACAAGATTAATTATTTTTCTTCAATTCTACATGTTAAAAGAAAATTATTGGCACTGGTTTTACTAATTTATCATTTTTCTATGAATTACTATGTAATTCTTAAGCCTACAAGCAATCAATTTTGATATTTAAATTAAGTCATTAATCATTCAAAAACTGAAGTCGACCTTTAAAGCAAAGTTACAGATCTTTGTCTAAAGATTTTAACAAAATTTAGTTTACCATTTTATGATTTTTCCTTAAAGAGATATGGTATTTCTAAGTTAACAGCAAAAATTACATAAGGAGGTCCTTGGTTACTATTCCACTGAGTCTAGGGCTTTGCAAGAAACCCCCTGGGTTTCTTTTCCTTCTAACCCGAGGTCCCTGGCCATGAACCCGAGCAGAGCAGGGCGGTGACGGCCGTGTTCCGGCGACGGTGGTCGCCGGCGGCGAGGTCCAAGGGGTGGGAAAGGAACAGGAGCTCACAAGGGTCCCTATGCGCCACGTGTCGAGGGTTGGAACGGCCGGGAAAAGAGATCCCGACGAGGACCCGAGGCGGCGGCGGAGGAGTCAACGGCGACGAGGGTGCTCCGGCGATGAACGTCGGCCAACAACCTGCGCACGAGGACCAGTGAGTCATGAGGAACGTGTACGTGCCATCAATTTGATGAAAACGTGTAAGATTGAGGGAGTTCGACGGAGACCGAGGCGGCGGCGGCGAGGAAGATCGCCGGCGAACGTCGGGAAGGCACTGTGGTGCACCGGAGGGTCAATGGTTGGGTCCTACAGCTTCAGGGCGATGATGTGGTGCTGTCTAGGGTGATGTGGTGGCTCGGGATCGCGTGAGGGGTGCTGCCCACGGTGAGGCCGAGGGCGGCGGCGGATGTTGCTCGTCGGCGACGAGTTTCCAATGGAAATTGGAGGGCCGTAGGTGGTCGAGGAGCTTCAGTAGACTGTGGGAAAGCTTGTGCAGGTGGTGATTGAGGCGGAGGAGGTCCGGTGTGGGCTGTCCACGGGCGGGTGGTGCACGGCCGGAGAGGAACGGGATGGCGGCGAGGAAATGTAGCTCGGGTGCGGGAAAATGGGCGCTGGGAGTAACTGATCAGCACGTAGATGTTGTTGTGGTGCTGCTGCGCGTGGAAGAGAGAAAGTTAAGGCACTGCAGCGAGCTGGCCACGACGGCGAGGAGGTGGCGGCCGGCGGTAGCCTCGGGTTACCGTGGCGCGCGCGCGGGAGGCCACCAGGGAAGGGAAAAGAAGTCAAGGCCGGGAGGGGAGGACGCGTGGGAGGTTGTGGCAGCTGGAGGTGGCGCTCGGGTGGCCGTGCCGGCGGTGAACGGCGGCGACAGGAGCAGCGCAGAAGGGGGAAGCGGCGGTGGTCAGAGGAGGAAGAAGCAGAGGGCTGTCAGAAGGACTATTTTGTGAAATCCAAAAATTCCAGGGACCCCACTGTAAACAAAGATTTCCCATTGATAGAAAAGTCTAATGAGAAAAGTGTCTAAAGCAAAGTTGTAGAGAATTTCAAATCCTACAAGATTGATTTAAGGTTCGAGTTTAAAATCTCAACGAATATGGTTTTATTTTAAACTTTAGAGTGTCATTCAATTTATAAACTTTGTCTTGTAATTCAAACCAATTGCTTTAATGCTTAGGGTCTTTTTGCAAGTTTTCCTGCAGTAATCATGACTAATTCTTTTTGCACTTTAGTCCTTAGGTAAAACTGAGTTTTACTTTTATCTTTTACCATTTCACAAGTAATTCCTTATATGTTTGTAATAATTACACAAAGGTCCTTAATTTCATATAAAGTCTATTTCCCTTAGTGTTTATTTAACTTTTGCTCTTTTCTTTTTGATAGCCAACTGAAATTTTGACACTTATGCACATTTTCACACATTTGCACATGAAGATTTATAAGACTTGTAATTTACAATCATACCCTTATTACATTGTACAACTATATACTTTATAGAATGTTTACATCTAATACTCCCAAGCTTAGTATCTAATTGTCTAACTACCTGGATATCACACTTCTCATCCTGGATGTACTGCTCGGTTGCCCGGACTTTTGCCTTGATATCTTCCAACTCCCTCTCCAAAGATTGAAGTCTTTGGGAATGTGCAGAAGTGTCAGCTTTAGCATCTAGAGCCGCCTTCTTCTTGTTGAGCAGTCGGCACCTCTCGGCAATATCGGCTTTTAAGGGGGCTTGTGAGCGATGGGCTTCGATCCTTTGCCGAGCCTTTTCTACCTTCGCCCGAAAGAAGGGAAGATGTCCGATTGGCCAGAGTTTGAGTTGAAGGATTTCTGGGAGTTGGGGCTTGATCTCCTCAAGAATTTGCCTCACTTCATTGAAGTCTTGGACCAAAGTATCAATTGGAGCTGAGAACAGGTTCTTTATGCGGAGAAGTTGGCTAGCGACACCAGTTGGCTGTGGTTGATGATCATCTACTTCGAGTATGGCCGAGCCAACGGATGCAGGGTCAAACGAGAGCAGCTCCAAGAGGTTCAAGCCCTGAAAGAAGGCAGAAAATTAGTACGGTACAGGGAAAGGAAGATGCAAACGGCTCAGAGATATAACACACCTTTTCTTGAGAAGGATTGATATCCGATGAGGTGACAATCGGCTCCTGCAGATCCTGAAGGTAGACCAAAGTATCAACTGTCGTTGCAAGATTCTCTGGAGTTTCCAGGAATGGATCCTGGAGGTTGACCGAGGTGTCGACTGTCATCGCAGGATTCTCTAGAGCCTCTAGGGTTGGGTTTTCTTGGCGCGCTTGCTCTTCCCCAGTGGAAATATCCACGATATCAGCCTGCAAGCAAGGAAAGAGCAATTGAGTTGAAGTGTACCTGTTTAGAGGACCAATTCTAAAGGGACAATCCGAACCTGGTTGACGTCGGGAGCTTCTTGATCTGTAGAAGATGGTTTGGCCTCCTTCCGAATCTTCCTAACAATCATCTTCTTCGCCTTAATCTGGGCTCGGGGGGCAGCAACGTCGGAGACTCGTTTTCGCTTGGAGGCCGATTTTGTAGAATCAGGCTGGATCCGCATTATGACCTTCAATAGGGGAGGTGCGTTCTTGCCAAAGAGGACTACGGAGCAACCGGTGAGAACTTGAAAGTGGAGCCATCATCGTTCTTTGGCTCCGGATCATCCTCCTACTGCAGAGAAAATAAACGGAATTAGAGAAGGGGTCAAGCAGAATCATGAAGAAGTACTAAACTGATGGTGATACCTCTTCCTCAGGGGCTTCATACTCAATGTTAATCTGCTGCAACATTGGCCCCAAGGCTTTCCGAAAGACATGAGTCTTCCACATTGACCACCAATTCTCGAAGCCAATGGCCAAAAAGGTAAATGTTACGTCGATAGGGATTGGGATGTCAAGATCAGTGAACATGCTATAGCATCTGTGGCTGGTGAGGGAGTCGGGCAAATTAGCTCTACTTATTGTCAGTGTAACACCCTAATGTAAAATTTCATATTTTATAATGAGATTAATTGGCTTTAATAAAGTTTCTAAGGTTTTCCTTGTTTAGCTTGCATTTAAAATTAATTTTATTTCACAAGGAATTGAAATTTATTTTAGGTTCAACATGTTTGTGCATTCATGCCGGTGCATAAGTTTTATTTGAATGCATAGGGTTGAAATCAAACTTTGATTTGAATTCAAATAGGTTTGAAGTTGAAAACCAGGAAACGAAATAGAAAAGAACCCAAACTAGCAGCCCAACTCGCGGCCCGACCTCCCTCGCTCAGCCCATCTTCCTTTCCCCGCGCTCGGCCCAGCTCGCGCGGCCCACTTCTTTCCTCTCCCCCGCTCGGCCCAGCTTCCCCGCGCCCCCACCCCAGCCCATCACCGCGCGCTCGCTTCTCTCACCGACGCTGCGGTCCCACCTGTCGGCGCCCCCATCTCCTCCTTTCCTTTCTTCTTCCTCGCATCACCGCCGGCGCAACGACCCGCCGCGATTTCCGGCGAGCCTCTGCGCTAGGTCTGCACACCGAGGGTGCCCCACCACCCCACCAATAGGATCCCCAACCCCCTGTGCCCTTATCCCCTACCCTGCCACTGCCGTTTGCCTCCGCCGCCCTAAGCTTCCTGCTCCACCATGGACCGGCCGCTCCGCTACGCCCTAGCCCCGGCCAAGCCCCGCAATAGCTCAACCTCAGCACCAGGAAGCTTCTCGAGCCCTGCAACCATGACCCTGACCCGTGTAGCCGGAATTGAACCCGACGCCACCGCAGGTGAGTCGGTCCGCCGCTGAAATTCATCACCGCCGGCGATTCCCAATCTTTCCTGACCCCGTTGCACCATCATAGGGACACCCCGTGTCGATCCACGGTGCCCAAGAGCCCGGGGAACCTTTGCATCAACCCTCCCCGCAAGCGCCGCCCCGTCTCCGTCGCCAGTCAACGTCGCCGACACCTCTGCACGGCCGTCCAGCCCGGACCAAAACCTCGGTGAGCATACACACCCCACCCTATACCTTTTGCGCTAGAGCTGGTAAGCCGTAGCACGCTCCTGCGGTCGGAACACCGCACGCCGATGAGCGCCGAAGCACAGAACCACCCCCGCCAATGCGCGTGCATGCCCAGAGCACCCCGAGGCCCGCAAATGCCCTAGGTCGATCACGTATGGTGTGGTGATCCTCCCTGACCCAAGCCCCGCTTGATTTGGCCACCGGAGCGTCGGATTTGGCAAAGTCCGGTGAGCCCGAGCCACGCGCCGGCACGGGAACCAGTCTCCGGCGACCCAGCGCCGCCGTCCCTCGCCCGCGTCAGACCTGGCCGCCCGTTCTGAGATCAACGCGTGAGATTAGATCCCGCGTACCGCTTCACCCAGAGCCGCCAGATCAGAAGCCAACTCCTGAGATTAGATCTAGGTTAAGATGGGATCTGGAGCGTCAGATCAAGATCCGACGACTGAGATCCACAGATACCGGTTCACCGTGGCGCTTTTATTAAAGAGCCCCTGGGATTATTAGAAACCAACCCGCAGTCCACGTTAGTTCAAAAGTAATTCCATTTAAGTCCTGTTTTTAGTGTCTAGGCCCCTGAGCTTCTTAGATATAGAACCCGCCATCCAGCCCCTGTGTTTTTGCATGTTAGACCCTAGATCTAACCTTTAATTATGTTTAAGTCCCTAGTTTTTGCGCAGAACCCCCTGGAAACTTCAGTTTTCTCACAGAAGAGCCCTTGAATCTAGTTTTAGCTCTAGTTTTCTCGTCCTAGTTCCGTTTTAGGTGGTTTTCGCGCTCACGCGATCGTTGTAACGCGTAGAATAGCTTTAGCTCAGTTTTGTCTGCTATTTTATTGTATTGTTGTACTGTTTCTTATCTTTTGTCATTGTTTGCATGTATGTGCATGTGTGGACCATGTTTTGACGTTACGATCATGAGTAGACGTCGAGCCACCGGAGGAGTACCTGGAGCCACCTTCTTCAGATGCGTTTGAGCAGCAGCTAGGAGAGTTTGAGGAAGGCAAGTATGACATGAATATCCTATCACTTTTAAAATACAATTTCATACTGCATTTTAACACTGTATGCCTATAAGGATTTCCTAGCCACTTTTATCCTTTATATATAAATACCTTGGGTTGCATTTTGGTAAAGTTATGCTAGGCGCTGCGTTCTCACACATTATGGTCCTTTTTAATTAATTTGATTAATGGTATATGCAACTTGATCCTAAGAGTGGCCCTCTGTGCTGTGTGCTTGAGCGGCTCACGTCTTGTTAAAATATATTTTTATAGGAACTTGGTTTAGGGGGCTAGCATGGTGCTTAGTGCTTGGTTGGCCACTCTCCATAAGGACCAGTTCATAGAGCGACAACCTGGGACAACCGCGCAACCACAGGACTGGAATGGGACGGTCTTGACTTACTAATTAGGGCATTTTGGTTTGGGAGTAACTTACCTGCGGGGCAAGAGGGGTGGTAAGCTTCAATGGTCCCTGCTCCTCTGGATTGGTCTGTGCTGTGTGCTTGTACCCCCGTGAGGTGGGCCCCATCGTCACCGATCCAGAAACCTTAGCGGTTACACCTTACTAACGTGGTCCTTTGTAATGGTCTCGTAGTGCGCTTGCTAGTCATCTCACCTAAGGAAGTGTGATGAACTAGCATAGCTCACGACTTGTGGGTAACGATGTGCAACCTCTCGAGAGTGTAAAACTGGTATACTAGCCATGCTCACGGTAATGAGCGGCCCAGATCCTCCGTCTGATTAGTGGGGTTTATCTTTGGTGGTTTGGCTTTGATTTCAGTAGACTCATGAGTAATTTTAATTAATTATTCAGTAACTTGGGTTATGGTAATTCATCCACTTGTAGTAAATAGCTTTAATAAAATTTGCCCAGATTAAAAGCTAACGCAGTTGAGTCAGCTAACCGTAGAGCCTCATAGTTTGTGTTATACTTGTTGAGTACAAGTTGTGTACTCACACTCGCCTTCTCTACTCTTCTATTCTCTTTGGGATATCTTCGACTGTTACTCAGTACCAGGCGACATGGAGGACTACATCAGCGGACTCGACGATTTCTAGGCATTTGTCTCCCAGCCGACGTCCCTATGGCGCCCTGTTCTTCATGTATTCATTTTACGCTTCCGCACTCCTTGAACCGATTCTTGATATCTTGATAATTCTATTGTATATATGCGTGACTTGATCCTGGCGCATATATGATGGCTCGGTTTATGTCCTTGTAAATCGAATGTGATAGAATTGGTATCAGAGCCATATCAATTGTAGGATGAAGCCTAGATAGAAATGGTCGAGTTTAAGGACTTCTTTTCTCTTGCCTTGCTTCCGCAAAACTCAAAAAATTTGTTTCTGCTTCTATTCCTTGAGTCCTAAACTTTGATTTGCTAGCCCTCTCTCTCTTGTCCTTTCCGAAAATTAGTCTGATCTCTTCCATAGATGTTGGCCTGTAATTTTCTATCTGTCCTCATAAGCATAGGATGCCTTTGCAAAAATACGCTAGAGCGTCTATTTGTTTTTAGTCGAGTGGTGTGATAAACTCGGCTAAAGTGTGGATATTGAGTGTTTGTGATTGTGCAAAATGTTTAATTTGGATTTTTGGTTGATTGCATAGTTTAGAAGTTAAACTTGCTCATGCAAATCGACTTTAACGCAAACTTGAATTAAGTAATAAAACTGAGATAGATCGTTGGGGGTAAAACCGTACACTCTTTTCTCTCTACCTTATCCGATCAGAGTTTTCTTCCCAGAATTGTACAATACCGGTCACTTATAAATTTTGTTTCTGCTGCAAACAGATGGTCAACACCAGGAGCACCGACCCCGGTTCTTGCCAACAGGGGCAGAACAACCAGAGTACCGGCCAGCCGATGCCGATGCCTCCACCTTTGACTCCGGAGCAGTTCTTCCAACTCCAGATGCAGATGATGGCTACCCTGAACAACACTGTTCAGACTCTGCAGCAGATCCACACTCAGTCGCCGCCTCCTCCACCGCAGCAGCCCTGCGACAGGCGTGCGGACTTTCTAAGGGGTCACCCGCCGACGTTCTCCCATGCGGCTGATCCACTCCAGGCAGACGACTGGCTTCGTTCGGTGGAGCGTCAGTTGGATGTCGCTCAGTGCGACGACCGGGAGCGAGTCCTATACGCGGCAGGGTAGCTGCGAGGCTCAGCTCTCGATTGTGGGAGTCTTACCCAGCTCGGGACCGTGACGCCCTCACTTGGGTCCAGTTTCGGGAGCGTTTCAGGAGCCACCACATCCCCGCTGGAGTGATGAAGATGAAGCACAAGGAGTTCCTTGCGCTTAAGCAGGTAAATTAGAGTAAAATCTTCCTGCAATTCCTTTTTGAGCTCAAGCCCACCCTTGTTTACCCTCGTGAAATAGGAAATGCTGAGTAATTTCCATCTTCTTTTTTTCCGGTACTTATCATTTTAGGGAGCTATGACGGTGACAGAATATCGTGACTGTTTCCTCCAGCTCGCTCGCTACGCCCCCGCTGAGGTCGCCAATGACGGCGATAAGCAGGAGCGCTTCAAGGAGGGGCTGGATGATCATATTGAGTACACGCTCCTGAAACTCCGCTTCGACAACTTCAACCATCTGGTTGACTCTGCCCTCAACACCGAGCGCAAGCACAGGGAGATTGAGGACAAGAAGAGGAAGATGACTCCTGCTGCGTCTGGCAGCAACACTCAGCCTTGGTACCAGCACCCGCAACAACAGTAGCAGAGGCCACTTCAGCCATACCAGCCGCGACAGCAGCAGTACCCGCCCAGGCGGGGCAGGGCCAGAGGTTCCCAGTACCTCCGGCACGCTCAGCTCCACCGGCTCCACCAGCTCTGCGGCAGGGAGTGCCTACTCCTCCTGCCGGACAGCAGGCTCCAGCACTCCCACGGGCGTGCTATCACTGCGGCGAGCCAGGACACTACGCCAACGCTTGTCCCTGGAAGGCGCAGTCTGGACCGCAGGGGCGCCCAGCTCAGCCCATGGCGCCATCACAGGGTAGGGTGAACCATGTGACGGCTGAGTTGGCGGCCGAGACACCCAACGTGGTTATTGGTACGTTCATGGTTAATACCCACCCTGCTACAGTGCTTTTCGATACTGGTGCTATGCATTCCTTCATTACTCAGTCTTTTGTCGAGCATCATGGTATTCATACTAGCACATTAACGAGGTGCATGTTAGTATCTTCACTGGGAGGGCAGTAGAGGTCTCATATCTTCTGCCCCAGAGTCAGTGTTACCATAAGGGGGGTAGAGTTCAGTGCAAATCTGATGGTGCTAGACACCAATGGTATCGATGTGATTTTTGGAATGGAGACCCTTGCTAGATGGGGTGTCAGAATTGATCATGCTCAGAGGACTGTCCACTTGTTAGCACCGGATGGACAGGAAGTCACAGTCAGTGCTTCGGAGCCCTCTGGATTTCTTTGTGAGATGGAGGCTAGACCCAAGGATGGTATTCGCGTGGTGTCTGAATTCCCGGATGTTTTTCTGGATGATTTGCCAGGTATGCCACCTGATCGCGACATTGAGTTTTCTATTGATCTCTTGCCTGGCACAGCTCCTATTGCTAAACGGCCCTATCGTATGGCACCCGTTGAGCATGAGGAAGTTAAGAAGACCACCGACGAGTTGCTAGCCAAGGGCTATATCCATTGTAGCTTCTCTCCTTGGGCTTTTCCTATATTGCTTGTAGAGAAGAAGGATGGCGCAAAGAGAATGTGCGTCGATTATCGGGATCTGAATGCAGTCACCATCAAGAACAAGCATCAATTACCCTGTATTGAGGATCACTTTGATCAGCTTCAGGGTGCTTGTGTATTCTCGAAGATTGATCTGCGTTCGGGTTATCACCAGCTAAAGATTCGTCCCGAGGATATCCCGAAGACGGCATTCACCTGCAAGTATGGGCTATACGAGTATATGGTCATGTCCTTTGGCTTGACCAACGCTCCGGCTTTCTTCATGCATCTGATGAACAAGGTTTTCATGGATTATCTGGACACCTTTGTGGTGATATTCATTGATGATATCCTAGTATATACCAAGTCAGAGGCAGAGCATGAGAAGCATCTGAAGCTCGTGTTGCAGAGGTTGAGAGAGCACAAGCTGTATGCCAAGCTCAGCAAATGCGAATTCTGGATTGACGAGGTTCCATTCCTCGGTCATGTTATCTCCAAGGGAGGTATTGCGGTGGACCCCAGCAAGGTGAAGGATGTGCTTGACTGGGAGGTGCCGCATTCTGTGAAGGAAGTCCACTCCTTTCTTGGCTTAGCAGGATATTATTGGAGGTTCATTGAGAATTTCTCCAAGATTGCTAAGCCTTTGACTTCCTTGCTGGAGAAGGGTGTGGATTTCTTCTGGACTAATGAGCATCAGATGGCCTTCGATGAGCTGAAGAAGAGGTTGACTACGGCGCCAGTCCTTACTCTGCCAGACTAGAGCAAGAGGTTCACAGTGTATTGTGATGCTTCAAAGGATGGTCTCGGTTACATTTTGATGCAAGAAGGCAGAGTTATAGCTTATGCTTCGCGGCAGTTGCGCCGACACGAGCTGAATTATCCCACCCATGATCTGGAGTTAGCCGCGGTTGTGCATGCTCTGAAGATATGGAGGCATTACTTGTTTGGGCTGAGGTGTGATATTTACACCGATCACAAGAGCCTCAAGTACATTTTCACGCAGAGTGAGCTAAACATGCGGCAGAGAAGATGGCTAGAGTTAGTCAAGGATTATGACCTGGAGATTCACTATCATCCGGGCAAGGCCAATGTTGTAGCAGATGCTCTGAGCAGGAAGAGTTATGTCAATATGGCCACGGCTTTCCAGATGCCTCAGGAGTTATGCGAGGAGTTCGAACAGTTGAGTCTGGGTTTCTTGCATCACACCTCGAGTGCATCATTTGAGGCAGAACCCACTCTAGAGGCAGAGATCAGGCAGCATCAGAAAGAAGATAAGAAGCTGCAGGAGATCCGTGAACTGCTCAAGATTGGCAAAGCACCTCATTTCAGATAGGATGATCAGGGTACCTTGTGGTACAAGGGCCGCATATGTGTGCCAGATGTAAAGGATCTTAGGAAGCTGATTTTGAGTGAGGCTCATGATACAGCATATTCCATTCATCCGGGCAGCATGAAGATGTATTATGACCTCAAGGAATGATTCTGGTGGTATGGGATGAAGCATTCCGTTGCAGAGTACGTGGCTATCTGTGATAGCTGTCAACGTGTTAAGGCAGAGCATCAGAGGCCAGCAGGTCTATTGCAGCCGTTGAAGATTCCAGAGTGGAAGTGGGAGGAGATCACTATGGACTTCATTGTTGGATTGCCTTGTGTCACACCCGATTTATAAAGACATAAACCAAGAAATCATATATGCGCCAGGATAAAGTCACGCATATATACAACAGAATTATCAAGATATCACAACATATATCACGAAATAAAAGCGTATATATTGTAAATGAATTCTTTATTACAACCGGATCAAGAATCGGTTCAAGAAGTGCGGAAGCGTAAAATAAATACATGAAGAGCAGGGCGCCACAGGGACGTCGGCTGGCAGCCAAACACCTAGAAATCGTCGAGTCCGCTGATGTAGTGCTCCACGTTGCCTGGTACTGAGCAGCAGTCGAAGATATCGCAAAGAACAGAAGAGTGGAGAAAGCAAGGGTGAGAACACAACTTGTACTCAACAAGTATAACACGAATGATGAGGCTCTACGGTTAGCTGACTCAACTGCATTAGCTTTTAATCTTGGCAGATTTTATTAAAGCTATTTTCTACAAGTGGATGAATTACCATAACCCAAGTTACTGAATAATTAATTAAAATTACTCATAAGTCTATTAAAATTCAAGCCAAACCACCAAAGATAAACCCCACTAATCAGACGGAGGAACTGGGCCGCTCATGACCATGAGCACGGCTAGTATACCAGTTTTACAATCTCGAGAGGTTGCACAACTTTACCCACAAGTCGTGAGCTATGCTAGTTGTTCATCACACTTCCTTAGGTCAGATGACTAGCAAGCACACTACGAGACCGTTACAAAGGACCACGTTAGTAAGGAGTAACCGCTAAGGTTTTTGGATCAGCGATGATGGGGCCCACCTCACAGGGGTACAAGCACACAGTGTAGACTAAGCTGGAGGAGCAGGGACCATTGAAGCTTACCACCCCTCTTACCCCGCCGGTAAGTTACTCCCAAACCAAAATGACCTAATTAGTGAGTCAAGACCGTCCCATTCCAGTCTTGTAGTTGCGTGGTTGTCCTAGGTTGTCGCTCTATGAACCGGTCCTTAGGGAGAGTGGCCAACCAAGCACTAAGCACCGTGCTGGCCCCCTAAATCAGGTTTCTATAAAAACATATTTTAACGAGATGTGAGCCGCTCAGGAACAAGTTGTATATACCATTAATCAAATTAATTAAAAAGGACCAAGTGTATGAGAGCGCAGCACCTAGCACAACTAACCAAAATGCAACCCAAGGTATTTATATAAAGGATAAAAGTGGCTAGAAAATCCTTATAGGCACACAGTATTAAAATGCAGTATGAAATTGTATTTAAAAGTGATAGGATGTTCATGTTATACTTGCCTTCCTCAAACTCTCTTGGCTGCTGCTCCAACGCGTCTGAAGAAGGTGGCTCCTAGTACTCCTCCGGTGGCTCAACGTCTACTCAGGATCGCAATGCCAAAACATGGTCCACACATGCACATACATGCAAACAATGGCAAAAGATAAGAAACAGTACAACAATACAATAAAACAGCACACAAAACTGAGCTAAAACTATTCTATGCGTTACAACAATCGCGTGGGCAAAAAAACCACTCAAAACGGAGCTAAGACGCGTAAACTAGGGCTCAGACAAGATCCAGGGACTTAACTGTGAGAAAATAGGAAGTTCCAGGGGGTTCTGCGTGAAAACTAGGGACTTAAATGAAATTAAACTATAGACGCAGGGTCTAACGTGCAAAAACTACAGGGCTGGACGGTGAACCCAAAATCTAGAAAGTTCAGGGGCTTCGGTGCAAAAACTGGGGCTCAACTAGAATTAGTTTTGAACGGGGGTGGACTGCGGGTTGATTCCAAAGAAACTCAAGGTCTCTTTAGCAAAATAGCCAGGCCGAAGGGGTATCTTCTAATCTGGGTTGTCGGATCTGGATCTACGGCTCAGATTAAAAATGAGAACGAACCGGTACGCGTGGATCTGATCCGTTGGATCACGATCCCGTGGCTCAGATCTAAACGAACTGTGATCTAATCGTGGGCGTTGGCTCGGGATCAGACAGCTCACAGGGTTTGGGCGCGCGGGGTGGCGGCGCCGGTCACCGGAGATGAGTTTCCGCGGTGGCGCGTGGCTCGGGCTCGCCGGACTTCGCCAATTTCGGCGCTCCGGTGGCCAAATCGAGTGGGGCTTGGGTCTGGGACAAGCTACGCGACATGCGTAACCCACCTAGGGCCTTGGCGGGGCTCGGTGAGGCTCGGGGACACGGTTGCGATGGCGGAGGCGGGTCTGCACGGCGGAGCTCGCCGGCGTGCACGCGAGCGTGCTGTTCTGGGCACCGGAAAGGGTGCAAACGGGGCCGAGCACGTGCGCGGTGCAAAGGGAGCGACGGCGTGCGTGGTCTGGCCGTAAGGGTGGGCTACAGCCTCTCGGACCTAGCGCAACAGAACGGGGAGGGTGCCGTGGTGCTCACCGAGGGCACGAACTGGCCGGGGAAGCAGCGCAGGGTGGCCGACGGCGAGGTCCGAGCGGTAGGTCAGCGTGGAGCTCACGGAGGGGTCCGATGCAGGGCGTCCCCGGGCTTCTGATCACCACGGGTCTACTCGTGGTGTTCCTGCCGGGATGCCATGGGGGTTAAGAAGGTCGGAGAGCTACCGGCGGCGAGTAATCGAGGGTGCGAAGCAACTCACCGGCAGCAGTCCTCGGGTGAAATTCCGGTGCTACACGGGTCGGGGTCGTGAGTGGCGAGCTTGGGAAGCTTCCTGGCGGTTAGGCGAAGCTGATGCGGGCCTTTGCCGGGGTTGGGGTGTAGCGGGGCGGCCGGTCCACTGTGGAGCAGGGAGCTCTGCGCGGCGGGGCGAGCGGGCGGTGGTGCTAGGGCTTCGGGGCGGCGGCCGCGGGTAAGGGATAAAGGCGCAGGGAGTTCGCGGATGCGTTTAAAGGGGAAGGCCGAGGATCTTGGGGAGGCGCGCTCGGGGAAGGCCGGCGAGGATCACGGTGGGCGTTGCGCGGCCGGTGGAGCGGGGAGGAAGAAAGGAAAGGAGAAGAGGGCGCTGCTAAGCGAGGCCAAGTGGTCAGAGAGAGAGCACGCGGAGGAGGCGGCTATGCGAGCTGGGCTGCGCGCGGGGAGGAGGAGAAGGAGGACCGAGCGGGAGCTGAGTGGGCCGGCACGAGGGAGGAAAAGGTGGGCCACGGGGAAGGAGGCCGGGCTGAGGGGAAGAGAGGGAAAACAGGCCGGGCTGGGCTAGAAGTTAAGTTGAATTTCCTCTTTCCTTCCCTTTTCTTTTTCTAGCCCTTTTGAAACTCAAATCTATTTGAACTCAAATCAAATTTGAATTCAAACTCCTATGCACTCACTCAAATAAAACTTATGCACCAGCATGAATGCACAAACATGTTGAACCTAAAAATAAATTTTAATTAATTGTATAATTTAATTAAATTAAATGCCAGCTAGGCAAAATAAATCCTTAGAAAATTACTGGAGCCAAATTAAATTCATTATAAATCTCAAAATTTTACATTAGGGTGTTACAAACCTACCCCCCTTACAGGAATCTCGTCCCGAGATTCAGATAGGCTAGCTAGCAAAGAGATCGGGGTATGTCTTCCTTAGCTCATCCTCTCGCTCCCAAGTAGCCTCATCCTCTGTGTGATGACTCCACTGAACACGGCACATCTTGATCCTCTTATTCCTGGTAACTCTCTCAGACGTCTTCAGAATCTTTACTGGATGCTCGGTGTAGGTCAGATACTCCTGCACTTCCAACCCTTCCAATGGTGCTTGCTCTTCCGGCACTCTCAAGCACTTCTTCAGCTGAGATACATGGAAGACATCATGCACTCCTGAGAGATTGGGAGGTAATTCCAAACGGTATGCTACCTCACCCTTCCGTTCCAACACCTTGAACGGACCGATGTATCTAGGGGCTAACTTCCCCTTCACATTAAACTTGTGGATTCCTCTCATCGGCGAGACCTTCACATACACATGATCGTCCACCGCAAAGGTCAAATCCCATCGACGGATATCCTCATAGCTCTTCTGACGAGTCTGTGCAACCCTCAGATTCTCTCATACCTGCTGTACCAGCTGTCCTGAATCCTCGATAATATCCGGACCGAATACCTGCCTCTTGCCAATCTGATCGCAATACAGCGGAGTTCTGCACTTCCGACCGTACAGGGCCTCGAAAGGAGATTTCTTCAGACTGGCTTGATAGCTGTTGTTGTATGAAAACTCTGCAAACGGCAGGCATTTATCCCAGCTGGTGCCATACTGAATAGCGCAGGCTCGAAGCATATCCTCCAACACTTGGTTGGTTGTCTCTATCTGCCCATCTATCTGAGGATGATAGGCAGTACTGAAGCGTAGCTTCGTATCCAACGAATTATGCAACTGCTCCCAGAACCGTGAAGTGAACTGAGATCCTCGATCAGATATGATCTTCTTCAGAACACCATGCAGACAGACGATTCTGGAGATGTACAACTCTGCGAGTCTAGCACCAGAGTAAGTAGTGTTCACCGGAATGAAGTGGGCAACCTTCGTCAACCGATCCACTACTACCCATATAGAGTTGTACCCTTTCTGAGTTCAAGGCAATCCAACAATGAAGTCCATGGTGATCTCCTCCCATTTCCACTCTGGGATCTTCAACGGCTGCAACAGACCTGCTGGCCTCTGATGCTCTGATTTGACTCGCTGACAAGTGTCATAGATAGCCACGTACTCTGCCACGGAACGCTTCATCCCATACCACCAGAATCGTTCCTTGAGGTCATAATACATCTTCGTGCTGCCCGGATGAATGGAATATGCTGTATCATGAGCCTCACACAAAATCAGCTTCCTGAGATCCTTTACATCTGGCACACATATCCAGCCCTTGTACCACAAGGTACCCTGATCATCCTCTCTGAAGTGGGGTGCTTTGCCAATCTTGAGCAGCTCACGAATCTCTTGCAGCTTCTTATCTTCTTTCTAGTGCTGCCTGATCTCTGCCTCTAGAGTGGGTTCTGCCTCGAATGATGCACTCGAGGTGTGATGCAAGAAAACTAGACTCAATTGCTCAAATTCCTCACATAACTCCTGAGGCATCTGAAAAGCCATGGCCATGTTTACATGACTCTTCCTGCTCAGAGCATCTGCTACAACATTGGCCTTGCCCGGATGATAGTGAATCTCCAGGTCATAATCCTTGACTAACTCTAGCCATCTTCTCTGCCACATGTTCAGCTCACTCTGCGTGAAAATGTACTTGAGGCTCTTGTGATCGGTGTAAATATCACACCTCTGCCCAAACAAGTAATGCCTCAATATCTTCAGAGCATGCACAACTGCGGCTAACTCCGGATCATGAGTGGGATAATTCAGCTCATGCCAGCGCAACTGCCGCGAAGCATAAGCTATAATTCTGCCTTCTTGCATCAGAACGCAACCAAGACCATCCCTTGAAGCATCACAATACACTGTGAACCTCTTGCTCTGGTCTGGCAGAGTAAGGACTGGCGCTGTGGTTCACCTCTTCTTCAGCTCCTCGAAGGCCATCTGACGCTCATCAGTCCAGGCGAAATCCGCACCCTTCTCTAGCAAGGAAGTCAAAGGCTGCGCAATCTTGGAGAAATTCTCAATGAACCTCTGATAGTATCCTGCTAAGCCAGAAAGGAACGAACTTCCTTCACTGTATGTGGCACCTTCCAGTCAAGCACATCCTTCACCTTGCCGGGGTCCACCGCAATACCTCCCTTGGAGATGACATGACCGAGGAATGGAACCACGTCAATCCAGAATTCGCACTTGCTAAGCTTGGCATACAGCTTGTGCTCTCTCAGCCTCTGCAACACGAGCTTCAGATGCTTCTCATGCTCTGCCTCTGACTTGGAATATACCAGGATATCATCAATGAATATCACCACAAAGGTGTCCAGATAATCCATGAAAACCTTGTTCATCAGATACATGAAGAAAGCCGGAGCATTGGTCAAGCCGAAGGACATGACCGTATACTTGTATAGCCCATACTTGCAGGTGAATGCCGTCTTCGGGATATCCTCAGGGCGAATCTTCAGCTGGTGATAACCCGAACGCAGATCAGTCTTTGAGAATACACAAGCACCCTGAAGCTGATCAAAAAGATCCTCTATGCGGGGCAACGGATGCTTGTTCTTGATGGTGACTATGTTCAGATCCCGATAATTGACGCACATTCTCTTCACGCCATCCTTCTTCTCTACAAGCAATACAGGGAAAGCCCAAGGAGAGAAGCTACGACGGATATAGCCCTTGGCTAGCAACTCATTGATGGTCTTCTTAACTTCCTCATGCTCAACGGGTGCCATACGATAGGGCCGCTTAGCAATAGGAGCTGTGCCAGGCAAGAGATCAATAGAAAACTCAATGTCGCGATTAGGCGGCATACCTGGCAGATCATCCAGAAAAACATCCAGGAATTCAGACACCACGCGAATACCATCCGTGGGTCTAGCCTCCATCTGACAAAGAAATCCAGAGGGCTCCAAAGCGCTGACTGTGACTTCCTGTCCATCTGGTGCTGACAGTGGACAGTCCTCTGAGCACAATCAATCCTGACACCCCATCTAGCAAGGGTCTCCATTCCCAAGATCACGTCGATACCCTTGGTGTCTAGCACCATTAGATTTGCGCTGAACTCTACCCCCCTTATGGCAACACTGACTCTGGGGCAGAAAATATGAGACCTCAACTGCCCTCCCGGTGAAGATACTAACATGCACTTCCTTAATGTGCTAGTACGAATACCATGATGCTCGACAAAAGACTGAGTAATGAAGGAATGCGTAGCACCAGTATCGAAAAGCACTGTAGCAGGGTGGGTGTTAACCATGAACATACCAATAACCACGTTGGGAGCCTCGGCCGCTGACTCGGCCGTCACGTGGTTCACCCTGCCCTGTGATAGCGCCTTGGGCTGAGCTGGCCCCTGCTGTCCAGACTGCGCCTTCCGGGGACAAGCGTTGGCGTAGTGTCCCAGCTCGCACAGTGATAGCACGCCCGTGGGAATGCTGGAGCCTGCTATCTGGCAGGAGGAATAGGCACTCCCTGCTGCAAAGCTGGTGGAGCTGGGCGTGCCGGAGGTGCTGGAAGCCTCTGACCCTATCCCGCCTGCTGCTGCTGCTGGGGACGAGGTGGGTACTGCTGCTGTCGCGGCTGGTATGGCTGGAGTGACCTCTGCTGCTGCTGCTGCTGCGGGTGCTGGTACCGAGGTCGCGTGTTGCTGCTAGACGCAGCAGGAGTCATCTTCCTCTTCTTGTCCTCAATCTCCTGATGCTTGCGCTCAGTGTTGAGGGTGGAGTCAACCAGATGGTTGAAGTTGTCGAAGCGGAGGTTCAGGAGCGCGTACTCAATGTGATCGTCCAGCCCCTCCCAGAAGCGCTCCTGCTTATCGCCATCATTGGCGACCTCAGTGGGGGCGTAGCAAGCGAGCTGGAGGAAACGGTCACGATACTCTTTCACCGTCATCGCTCCCTGAAATGATAAGTACCAGAAAAAGAGGATGGAAATTACTCAGCATTTCCTATTTCATGGAGGTAAACAAGGGTGGTCTTGAGCTCAAAAAGGAACTGAGAGAAGATTTTACTCTAATTTACCTGCTTAAGCGCAAGGAACTCCTTGTGCTTCATCTTCATCACTCCAGCAGGGATGTGGTGGCTCCAGAAACGCTCCCGGAACTGGACCCAAGTGAGGGCGTCGCGGTCCCGAGCTGGGTAGGACTCCCACCAATTGAGAGCTGAGCCTCGCAGCTGCGCTGCTGCGTACAGAACTCGCTCCCGGTCATCGCACTGAGCGACATCCAAAATCTAGAAAGCTCAGGGGCTTCGGTGCAAAAACAGGGACTCAACTGGAATTACTTTTGAACGGGGGTGGACTACGGGTTGATTCCAAAGAAACTCAAGGTCTCTTTAGCAAAACAGCCAGGCCGAAGGGGTATCTTCTAATCTGGGCCGTCAGATCTGGATCTACGGCTCAGATTAAAAATGAGGATGAGTACGCGTGGATCTGATCCGTTGGATCACGATCCCGCGGCTCAGATCTAAATGAACTGCGATCTAATCGTGGGCGTAGGCTCGGGATCAGACGGCTCACGGGGTTTGGGCGCGCGGGGTGGCGGTGCCGGTCACCGGAGACGAGTTTCCGCGGTGGCGCGCGGCTCGGGCTCGCCGGACTTCACCAATTCCGGCACTCCGGTGGCCAAATCGAGTGGGGCTTGGATCTGGGACAAGCTACGCGACATGCGTAACCCACCTAGGGCCTTGGCGGGGCTCGGTGAGGCTCGGGGATGCGGTTGCGACGGCGGAGGCAGGTATTCGGTCTGGATATTATCGAGGATGCAGGACAGCTGGTATAGCAGGTATGAGAGAATCTGAGGGTTGCACAGACTCGTCAGAAGAGCTATGCGGATATCCGTCGACGGGATTTTACCTTTGCGGTGGACGATCATGTGTATCTGAAGGTCTCGCCGATGAGAGGAATCCACAAGTTTAATGTGAAGGGGAAGTTAGCCCCTAGATACATCGGTCTGTTCAAGGTGTTGGAACGGAAGGGTAAGGTAGCATACCATTTGGAATTACCTCCCAATCTCTCAAGAGTGCATGATGTCTTCCATGTATCTCAGCTGAAGAAGTGCTTGAGAGTGCCGGAAGAGCAAGCACCACTAGAAGGGTTAGATGTACAAGAGGATCTGACCTACACCGAGCATCCAGTGAAGATTCTAGAAACATCTGAGAGAGTTACTAGGAACAAGAAGATCAAGATGTGCCATGTTCAGTGGAGTCATCACACAGAGGATGAGGCTACTTAGGAGCGAGAAGATGAGTTGAGAAGGACATACCCCGATCTTTTTGCTAGCTAGCCTATCTGAATCTCGGGACGAGATTCCTGTAAGGGGGGTAGGTTTGTAACACCCTAATGTAAAATTTCATATTTTATAATAAGATTAATTGGATTTAATAAAGTTTGTAAGGTTTTCCTGTTTAGCTTGCATTTAAAATTAATTTTATTTCACAAGGAATTGAAATTTATTTTAGGTTGAACATGTTTGTGCATTCATGCCGGTGCATAAGTTTTATTTGAATGAGTGCATAGGGTTGAATTCAAACTTTGATTTGAATTCAAATAGGTTTGAAGTTGAAAACCAGGAAAAGAAATAGAAAAGAACCCAAACCAGCAGCCCAACCCGCGGCCCGACCTCCCTCGCGCAGCCCATCTTCCTTTCCCCGCGCTCGGCCCAGCTCGCGCAGCCCACTTCTTTCCTCTCCCCCGCTTAGCCCAGCTTCCCCGCGCCCCCACCCCAACCCATCACCGCACGCTCGCTTCTCTCACCGACGCTGCGGCCCCACCTGTCGGCGCCCCCATCTCCTTCTTTCCTTTCTTCTTCCCCGCATCACCGCCCGCGCAACGACCCGCCGCGATCTCTGGCGAGCCTCTGCGCCAGGTCTGCACACCGAGGGTGCCCCACCGCCCCACAAATAGGATCCCCAACCCCCTGCGCCCTTATCCCCTACCCTGTGGCTGCCGCCCCACACCCTAAGCCACTGCCGTTTGCCTCTGCCGCCCTAAGCTTCCTGCTCCACCGTGGACCGGCCGCTCCGATGAGCCGCAGCCCCGGCCAAGCCCTGCAATAGCTCCGCCTCACCACTAGGAAGCTTCTCGAGCCCTGCAACCATGACCCCGACCCGTGTAGCGGCCGGAATTGAACCCGACGCCGCCGCAGGTAAGTTGGTCCGCCACCGAAATTCATCACCGCCGGTGATTCCCGATCCTTCCTGACCCCGTTGCACCATCACAGGGACACCCCGTGTCGATCCACAGTGCCCAAGAGCCCGAGGAACCTATACATCAACCCTCCCCACGAGCGCCGCCCCGTCTCCGCCGCCGGTCAACGTCGCCGACACCTCTGCACGGCCATCCAGCCTGGACCAAGCCCTCGGTGAGCATACACACCCCATCTTGTACCTTTTGCGCTAGAGCTAGTAAGCCGTAGCCCGCTCCTGCGGCTGGAACACCGCACGCCGGCGAGCGCCGCCGCACAGAACCGGCCCCGCCGCTACGTGCGCATGCTCAGAGCACCCCGAGGCCCGCAAATGCCCTAGGTCGATCACGCATGGCGTGGTGATCCTCCCTGACCCAAGCCAAGCTTGATTTAGCCACCGGAGCGTCGGATTTGGCGAAGTCAAGTGAGCCCGATGTGACACGCAGGTAACTAGTGTTGTCACACCCTAAATTTTAGTGTGAAGTTATGTGCAAAATGTGGTAAAAGTGTGTTTAAAAATTTAAACACTAAGGGAAAAGGGTTACTTATATAATTATATTTTAATAAAGGTCCTTTAGTGCTAAATGGGTAAGCTTGGAGGGTAGAATTCAAATTTATGAGGGTTATTTTGCAAAAGTCAAAAACTTATGTTTAAATCGCAAAAGTAGGTGAAACTACCCATTGGATATATATGTAGTGTAGTTTTAAAATAGGATTTATGCAAAGTTTGGAAATCTTGTTAAGTTTCAAATTAATTACAAATCCTTAGCTCTTCTGCAAATGATCCTTAAAACAAAGTTGTAGATCTTGAAAAACCATACACTTTTGCTTTTGGGCCCAACTTCATTTGAGCATTGGTTTAAAAGTTACTTATCCATTACAGTAGGGTCCTTGGCTTTTCTGCTTTTTGAATTTGGGTCCTCCATCGTCTTCCCCGAGTCCCCGACCTCCCCTGCCTCTGTCGCGCGCGCGTGACCCGCCGCTGCTGGCCACTTCCCGAGCTGTTGTAGGTCTGCACCGCCATTCCCTCGCCCACGCGTCGCCCCACCACTCCTCTCACCGCCCGTGCTACCCCCGCTGGCCGTTCCCCGTGCAGCCACGTCGGGCCGCCGGTGCCGGGCGGCTACCATGCAACCGAGGGGCACGCCGGCGCCGCTCACCATCCTGAGCCTGGCCCGTGACTGCCCCTCTCTCTCCCTCTCTTGTACAAGGCCGTGCTCTCCTATAAAACCCGACCCGAACCCCTTTCCTCCGCCTGCCTTCCTCTTTTTCCTCCTCGCGACACCGAGCCCGCCGCCATACTCCCTCGCCGGAATTCGCCGCAACCGCTCCACCCTGCCCAAATCCCAGCTGCCCATCGCTTCCTCACCTCCTCCACTAGCTCCCCGACCTGATCCGGTCTAGCTCCCAGCCCTCCTTCGCCGGAATCGCTCCAACCCCGTGCCGCCTCTCACCGGAGCCGCCCGAGCACGACCTCACCGTCGACAACCCACTTCCACCACTTCCTCGGCCAAATTAAGTACGGGAATCGTATCCTCACCTCCCCCTGGTGCTCTTGCGCGCTTTAGTTCCCCATGTTCACCAGCCCTTCGCTGGGAACGACGACGCGCCGCCACGACCGCCGCCCCTCCTCGCCGCGGGCCGTGCTCCGCCCCTGCCCGTCGAGCCCCACCCCCTCCCGTAGGTGGTTCCAAGCTGGCTTCTCCCCGCCGGCGACCTCGCCGCCGGTGGGAACGTGCCGGAGCCGATCGGCCGGCCGCCGTCGGGACCAGGTAGGGGTACATTTGTGAATAGAATTCTTGTTCTAGGGACCTAGGCGCAAAAAGACTAAGGACCCCCCATGGTTTTATTATTTCATGTGAGCAAGCTGCTGCCTTGCAAAATTCCTAGAAAATTGTAGAAAAATCCAGAAATTGCCAAACTAGTTTTGTTGGAAACTAGATTTCAAACCCTACAACTTTTATTAATGAAGTTTAGTTTGAAACTAAATACTTTTGAATCTATTTTAAACTTAAGGTTAAAAGGTATATTGTGCATAACTTCTACATACTAGCTTATTTTCTTGTACTTTTTGGTATAAAACCTCCTTAGATCATATGTAAGCTAATATAAAAAGTTCATGCTCATTATTGTTTTCTAGTTTGAATTCTTTTGAATTTGTGCAAACCAAATTTAAAGGAATTTAAATTTGATTAGGCTTATTTCTAAGGCTTATGTGTTTAGATCTTTTTATCATAATTTAACATGTTAATAATTAGTTCATAATTAGATTTTCAAGACTTTATAATTCTATTTACCTAAGATTTGAATTTAAACTTGAAATTTGAATTCAAATTCAAATGTTTTAGTTTCTGTTTTCAGTAAATCCAGTACTATAATCATAACTTAAATATAAATGATAATTCAAGACTAAACCCCCCCTTGTTTCATGAGTTCATATGTGTTAACTATTTGGATTGCAACTTTATTATGAAATAAAATTCTTAAACTCAAGCACCATCTCATTTTAAATTATTGCATGTCATGTAGAATCAACGACACTCGACGACGGAGACTACGAGCTAGTCTTGGTACATGACCAAGGGTTTTCTGAAGACCCAACAAACATCGCCGAGAATCTAACTGAAGCCCCGAACCAAAGTTCGGAAGTCTCTGACACTCCTGCCCTCAACCCCACTCAAGAAGGCAAGCCCCGATGCATACCCCCGTATTTCAATTTATTACAGTTTCATTATTATAGTATATATCTTGCATTACGTCTAGGAGTTGAAGTGAAACCCTAGTTGCATAAAATCTTAAGGATCCAATGTATTGTGCCCGAGTCCTTATCGCATTAGATGCTCTGCTAAATAGGGCCGGTAAAAGTCGAGTGATTTCCTGTCACTCACGCGATATAGGAGTTGAATGTTTACTATCTTGCAATCACTATAAGGATCATGGACGGGGTCATATGCAGTAACATGACTTGAAAGTTTACCACGCCTGTGTTGATAAAAGTTGATAAGGTCGCAGTGTGTGGTAGTGGTGGCTAAGCGTTTGAAAGTACTAGCCACATGTCACGAAATATGGTAAAGCGGTAAGCCTAGTACCTGAATGGCCCGGCAAATGGACATGTCTCCACCACTCAATTATTTTAATTTCTGTTGTACACACGCACCGACGTATAGAAGTGCGTTCTGCATAGCAGAGAGGAGTACGATCATGTAGTCGCGCTATAGACGTACGTCCTGCACAATTGGTGTGCGTACGGTCCTGCAGTCGCTTGTGGTGGCCCTGATCCATAACCCGGAATATGAGGGAAACGGTTGCTTCGGAACGATCTTTGGATGTTCCAAGCGTGTGAGGTAGGTTTACCCTTGCAAGGTTGAAATTCGATTCAGAATCGTCCGTTTCTCTTGGAGATTGAGACTGCTTATTCCTTCTGCCACATAGAGTAAGAAGTGTAACTATTGATGGAATAATCTTGATGAATGATAATCTCTACCTTGCTTGCGTAGTGTAGATGCTTACCTAGAATGGATAATCAACTAGAATCTTGAAAGCTAAAATTTGAAAGTAGATCATACTCTTTGTTACTTTTTAGCTTAAAATAAACCCAGAACCCTTGCAATGCCTTCATGAGTCTAGTTATCTGGCTAAGTATACCACGAAGCGGGTAAGTTTTGCTGAGTATTAGTATACTCAGTCTTGCTAGTAAACTTTTCAGGTATGACCTTTGAGAACCCCACGGATAGTTCTGCATGGCCAACTTCTGTTCCGTATGGCTGGTCCGTGGAGTGGGATCCGTCCCCGGCTGGCAGTGACCCTCCTGAGTGACACCAAGCTTTGGGCTGAGCATGGTGTCAACCATCGCGACGTGTGTAATCGCGTGTTTATTTTTTCTTCCGCTGTGAACTCGGACAAGCTGAGCAGCTTGCCATGTTAAACACTGTTTGTATAAATTTACATTAAGTTTGAAAAAGGTTTGTAATAATATTTATGTTTATGTAAATTAAAAACTAATGAGCTGTGCTGTGATTGTAAACTCGCCTTCGTGCGAGGTAAACCTGCTTCGATCCTGTTGAACCGTGGTTGTATCGGGGAGACCCGACAGACCAATGGATTGTTCCGTTTGAAGTGCATTGAGTTATTATCGGCTGTATAGCGATGACTAACTCACTTGAGCCGGACTAATTCAAATGGTTCTGGCACAGCTGGTATCAGAGCTATAGGTTTACTCTTACAACTGCAGTAGCTCTTAAAAAGTATTTTCAGGATAAAATTGGCCAACAAATGAGTTTACAACGTACGTTGGATCCGTTAAGGCGGTGATTAGAACGCAAAGCCCTAGGGAATTATATGGGAAATGTTAGGTGGCTACTGGAATATGTATATATGTATAGATAGCTCTGACTTGCAGCACTACTTTTCGTCAAAACTTAAATTCATGTACAATTCAACTTTACTTTGTGTAACGACCCCTGCGGTTGTGAGGTAAGAAGGTAAGGATCCTCAACTAACTGGGGAGTTAGCCTTCCCGTCGGTGATGCGAACCGAATGCTGTTTCTCAAGCAGTGGCCTACTTGAGATGCTGCCAATATATCAACTTAGGTTGATTATATTGAGAGTATATGGTTCGGCGCAGGGTATGGCGATCGCTGTTCATACCCCCGCATTTTGCGGTACTCCCGTGAATACGTTGTTTAACGACGTATGTTAACGTTTTCTGTACGGCGGTAATAGTACATATGCTGTTTCTATACTGAACAGTACTGTTTGGGAACGCTTTCATGTTGTGCTGCCATGAAAGGTTCATATATATACATGTGGTCTGTTGCAGGTACACTAACCACGATTAATAGGTTAAGACGGATAGGACTTATCGACTAGTTATTAGTAAGAGACGTATGGGTAATGCCACCAAAATTAACCGCGTAAGTCCGAAGATATTCGGTAGTTGTTTTTGGTTGTGAGGATGTATAGTACGTGCATGCATAATCCATTATCAAACAAACGAATGCAATGTATATTTAATTCTGTTAAGGACGAATAGTGTGTTGCTTGTCTCTAGAAGGGGTTAGTAGGATTTTTGTGGTAGTTCTAAGTAGAGTATCTTAAGCATCCATCTGATTTTCAATCTTTGCTGTTATCAGAATTGATTATCTTATTCCATTTATCTTGTGATTTCTCAGCAAGTTAAATAAGTCTCACCATTTGCATTCTTGTTGCAAATGGCAGCCCCTTCCAACGTCTTTCGGGATCCGGCAGGGCATCTCCACACAAATGCCTTGCACTGGGAGGGTTTTCCTCGACTTCTCTGGGAATCACTAAGATCGTTTCTCTATACCGAGCCCCCACAATATGATGCAGTAGAATATCAGGAGGAGGGTGTTCGCCGATGTCGAGTCAGAATGAGTATTCCCCAACATCCCTTCCGCTCCCAATGGCAGCCTATTGAAGTTGATGTGGTGGGTCATCGTATAGTTGATACGATTGAGGGAGCAGCTCTGGAAGCTATCTATCTGTTCTGCAACCAGCATCCAAGGGAAGTTGCAGGACAGCCTATCGGATTATTTTCTACCACAGATCCCAACGATCCTAAGTGGAATCTCAGAGTAGTCCCTGAAGGTCATAGGTTGGAAGGCTAAACAGAAGAAGCGCTTCAGGGTACTATGCGGTTTATGAATGTTCAACATCACTATCAGCTTCTACTACGTCGCGGTATGGGTCAATTGATCAGTATCGCGCAAGGTCACTTTAGGAATGCTGACCGACAAGTCACCCAAATACAGCAGCTTCAAGCTTCGGTGACGGAGAAGGAAGAAATCATCGCTGCACGTGAAGAGACTATTCATCACCGGGAAGACCATATCAATGAGAGTGATGCGATAATCACACAACACAACATGATCATTGAGTTTCTCCAAGAACAGATCCACGACCTCATTCTTGAGGTTGATGATGCCCAAGCCCAGATCAATGAACTCCAACAGCAGCCAGCACCTCCTACTGTACCAGCTCCTGAAGAAGAAGAAGATCCTGAAGATTGAAGGAGTCTCCGAGATCGATTCTGAGCACGGAGATCCTGTTATCAGTCCCCATCACTCTTCTTCAGGCAGTCAGTCATCAGTGGGCAATTTTGATGACTTTTAGTTTGGCTTGAGTTGGTGACATCCTAGTTGTAGTTAGTGTAGAAAAATGTGACATAGGTAGTGTGTAGTTTACCTAGATCTAGAGCCACTTGTTGTGTTATATGTGGCAGGTGTACTTAGGCAATGGCTTGTAGTAGTTAAAAGTGCTCTGATGTAAGGTGTAAGGGTCACCAGCGTTTATATTATATAGTAATCCAAACCCCGTGTTCTATTATCCTACTTAATCTTTTTGCATCTGAAATGAGTTGATTGAATGGAGTTTATGAATGACATTTTGGCAACTGTATATCATCTGAAAATGGAATAAGGATATGATTGATAATGGATATCTCCTTTATTTCAGATGGTTGGAGCTACTCGCGGAACCTCGGAAGGATTCCGGGCAGATCAGGCTAGCGGTTCTCAGCAACCACCACCGCCACCTCCAAATCTGGCCGAGGTCATGGCCCGACAAATAGAACTCCTCAACCAGCTTGTGCAGGCTCAGATGGGCCACTTCCGTCAGCAATCCCGAGGCCGAGATGAACCCCTATTGGCCAGTTATCAAGACTTTCTCAGTACCCAACCTCCATTATTCCATAAGGCTGACGAGTCTCTGGACGCTGATGCTTGGCTTCGAAATATCGAGTCCAAGTTTGCCCTATTGACTGCCCCATGTTCGGATGAGAACAAGGCGCTTTTTGCAGCCCAGCAACTCCGTGGCACAGCTCGCTTATGGTGGGATCATTTTCACGCCATGCAGCCTGCCGATCATGTTGTCACCTGGGATGAGTTTCGGACTGCGTTTCGAGCATACCACATACCTGAAGGACTCATTGAGCGAAAGCTCAATGAATTTCTGAACCTGACTCAGGGGACCCGCACCGTCATGCAATACACACAAGTTTTCAACCACTTGTGCCAATACGCGGGATACCATGCGGACAGTGATGCCCGCAAACAAGATCGTTTTCGCCGAGGCCTGAACACCAAACTTAAAGAACGACTGAATTTGGTAAGGGCCGATAATTTTAATGAATTGGTCAACATGGCCATCACTCAAGAAGACTGCATCTCAGCCCACAGAGCAGAAAAGAAGAGGAAGACACCCACAGGGCCTACAACTACGCAACCATCAAGATATCGGTTGGTCCAGAGCACCACTCCTCGAGCACCACCTCGAAGCAATTTGCCTGGCAGATGGGTAGCCAGACCACCCCAACAGGCACGATTCAACCGACCACCGACACCACAGTTTCAGCAGCAACAACAAGGTCCGCAGCCGAGCTTCCCGCCAGCCAATCAAGGAAACAGCAACTACCGTTGTTTCAACTGCGGAAGCCCGTCACACTTTATCAAAGATTGCCCTCAACCTAGGAGAACCTTCCAAGGGAAAACCTCCAACCCAACCAGCAAGGGCAAGGGCAAGAAGCAAGTGGTTCAGGTCCGCCAAGGAAGGGTGAACCTCACCACTCTCTCCGAACTCCCCGAGGGGACACCAATAATGACGGGTACTTTTTCTATCAACCATCACCCCGTAATTGTTCTTTTTGACTCTGGTGCCACCCATAGTTTTATCAGTTCAAAGTGTGGAACAAAATTTGGCTTGGACCTTTATCCTATTAATGGGGTATATTTGATAGCAACTGCTGGCGGTAAAGTCTCCTCAAACCAAGTTTGTAGAAGCGTGCCAATTCAAATGGGTAAAAATCTGATGAGGACCGATCTACTATTACTAGACCTAGAAGGAATGGATATCCTCTTAGGTATGAATTGGATGACCCAGCATCATGTGTCATTAGATATCTCTTCCCGAACTATGGAGATAGATTCACCTGAGTATGAACCTACCATTCTTTATCTCCCACAATAGAAGTACCTTAACCCTTGCACCCATGCTACAACAGGGATTAAGCTAAAAGATATCCCTATCGTCTGTGAATACCCAGATGTCTTTCCAGATGATTTGCCTGGAATGCCCCCAGATCAAGATATCGAGTTTATCATAGAACTCCAACCTGGCACAGCCCCTATCTCTAAGAGATCTTATTGTATGCCTCCTAACAAGTTAGCCGAGTTAAAAATCCAACTTCAAGACCTCTTGGATAAGGGTTTCATCCGTCCGAGTGCATCACCATGGGGTTGTCCAGCCTTATTCGTGAAAAAGAAAGATAATAGTTTAAGGCTATGTGTAGATTATCGTCCTCTCAATGCGGTGACTATCAAAAACAAGTACCCCCTACCCCGCATTGATATTCTTTTCGATCAGCTAGCCGGAGCCAAAGTATTCTCCAAAATTGTCCTTCGTTCCGGCTATCATCAAATTAAGATCCGACCAAGTGACATTCCAAAAACTGCCTTTTCCACTCGATATGGTCTATATGAATACCTAGTCATGTCGTTTGGTCTTACCAATGCCCCAGCATATTTCATGTATCTCATGAATTCTGTCTTCATGCAAGAACTAGATAAATTTGTGGTGGTCTTCATTGATGACATCCTGATCTATTTCAAAAATCCAGAAGATCATGCAAAACATGTTCATATCATTCTTCAGCGATTAAGAGACCACCATTTATACGCCAAATTCTCCAAGTAAGAGTTTTGGTTAGATACTGTGAAATTTCTAGGCCATACCATCTCTGGTGACGGTATATCCGTTGACCCCAGTAAAGTACAAGAAGTGATGGATTGGAAACCTCCAACATCAGTCCATCAGATCCGCAGTTTTCTTGGTCTAGCTGGCTATTATCGTCGCTTTATTCCTGACTTCTCCAAAATAGCCAAACCTATGACCGAACTACTAAAGAAAGGTATAAAATTCTCTTGGGATAAAAAATGCGAAGATGCATTCCACACTCTCAGAGATCATCTGACAACTGCTCCTGTCTTAGCTGAACCAGACGTGTCAAAACCTTTTGACATCTATTGTGATGCATCAGGAATCGGACTTGGTTGTGTGCTTATGCAAGACAAGCGAGTAATTGCATATGCATCACGAGCACTCAGGGTTCATGAATAGAATTACCCTACCCATGATCTCGAACTCACAGCTATCATTCATGCCTTGAAGATTTGGAGACATCATTTGATGGGTACGAAATGTCACATTTATACTGACCACAAAAGCCTCAAGTACATCTTTACACAGGCAGACCTAAATATGAGGCAAGGACGCTGGCTAGAACTTATCAAAGACTACGATTTGGAATTACACTATCATCCAGGCAAGGCCAATGTTGTTGCGGATGCACTCAGTTGCAAGGCACATTGCTCCTGCTTGTCTGTAGAAGCTTTCAATGAGACTCTCTGCTGGGAAATGAGAAAGCTTAATCTAGAAATCGTTCCCCAAGGTGACTTAAACCATCTCTCAGTTGAAACCACGCTTAGGGATAGCATTGTTCCAGCTCAGCAGCGCAATAAATGAGTTAGAATTATTAAGCAGAAGATGACACAAGGAGAAGGAAAGTATAAATGCTTCCGAGTAGATCCAGAAGGGGTTTTATGGTTCAACGAACGTATCATTGTACCCAAGGACCATAAGCTCCGTAAACAGATATTGGATGAGGCCCACCTGTCCAAATTCTCTATGCACCCTGGCAGTATGAAGATGTACCAGGATCTGAAACAAAACTTTTGGTGGACTCGTATAAAACGAGAAATTGCCAAGTATGTCTCAGAATGTGATATCTGCCAAAGAGTCAAAGCCAGTCATCTAAAAACTGCTGGTATTCTCCAACCTCTACCTATTCCCTCTTGAAAGTGGGAGGATATCGGTATGGACTTTATTGTTGGCTTACCCAACACTTCTCTGAGGCATGACTCCATTTGGGTAATCGTTGATCGATTAACCAAGACTGCACATTTCCTTCCTGTGCATACTACATATAATGCCAAGAAGTATGCCGAGATTTACCTAGATCAAATTGTTCGTCTTCATGGAATACCTAAGATGATAATTTTTGATCGTGGAGCACAATTCATCGCTCGGTTCTGGGAGCAACTTCAAGATGCTCTTGGAACTAAGTTAATTCGAAGCTCCGCATATCATCCTCAAATTGATGGGCAGACTGAAAGGGTAAATCAGATTTTGGAAGATATGCTTAGAGCCTGTGTCCTTCAGTATGACAAAACTTGGGATAAATGCTTGCCACTGGCAGAATTCTCGTACAACAACAGCTATCAAACCAGTCTCAAAATGCCCCCGTTCGAAGCGTTGTACGGTCGCCGATGCCGAACTCCTTTGAGTTGGTCACAAACAGGCGAGCGTAAGATCTTTGGACCGGACCTCATCACTGAAGCAGAGGAAAAAGTAAAGACTATTCAAAACAATCTAAAGGTAGCCCAAGCTCGGCAGAAAAGCTACGCCGATATACGAAGAAGGCCATTACAGTTTCAAGTCGAAGACTTCATGTATCTTTGAGTATCTCCTACTCGAGGTATTCAAAGGTTCAGTGTGAAAGGGAAACTTGCTCCTCGATACATCGGACCCTTTGAAATCCTTGAAATCTGTGGACCCGTAGCTTACCGTCTTCAACTTCCTTCTTAATTAGCGGCCATCCATAACATCTTCCATGTATCCCAACTTAGGAAGTGTGTTAAGATTCCTACCGAGATCCTTGATTCTCAAGCCATCGAAATCGAACCTGATCTGACTTATATCGAACATCCAATTAGAGTGCTGGACACTAAAGAGAGAAGCACTAGAAAAGAAACCATTAGGATGTTCAAGATTCAGTGGAACCACCATACGGAAGAAGAAGCAACATGGGAAACCGAATCTTATCTTCAGCATACTTTCCCAGACTTCTTCCAAGCCAACCTCCGGACTTGATCATTAAAATTTATTCTGTTCCGGAATCTCGGGACGAGATTCTTTTTAGGGGGAAGGCTGTGACACTCAGGTAATTAGTGTTGTCACACCCTAAATTTTAGTGTGAAGTTATGTGCAAAATTTGGTAAAAGTGTGTTTAAAAATTTAAACACTAAGGGAAAAGGGTTACTTATATAATTATATTTTAATAAAGGTCCTTTAGTGCTAAATGGATAAGCATGGAGGGTAGATTTCAAATGTATGAGGGTTATTTTGCAAAAGTCAAAAACTTATGTTTAAATCGCAAAAGTAGGTGAAACTACCCATTGGATATATATGTAGTGTAGTTTTAAAATAGGATTTATGCAAAGTTTGGAAATCTTGTTAAGTTTCAAATTAATTGCAAATCCTTAGCTCTTCTGCAAATGAGCCTTAAAACAAAGTTGTAGATCTTGAAAAACCATACACTTTTGCTTTTGGGCCAACTTCATTTGAGCACTGGTTTAAAAGTTACTTATGCATTACAGTAGGGTCCCTAGCTTTTTTGCTTTTTGCATTTGGGTCCTCCATCGTCTTCCCCTGCCTTTGCCGCGCGCGCGTGACCCGCCGCCGCCGGCCGCTTCCCGAGCCATTGCAGGTCTGCACCGCCCTTCCCTCGCACACGCGTCGCCCCACCACTCCTCTCACCGCCCGTGCTGCCCCGCTGGCCGTTCCCCGTGCAGCCACATCGGGCCGCCGGTGCCGAGCGGCTGCCACGCAACCGAGGGGCACGCCGGCGCCGCTCGCCATCCTGAGCCCGGCCCGTGACTGCCCCTCTCTCTCCCTCTCTTCTACAAGGCCGTGCTCTCCTATAAAACCAGACCCGAACCCCTTTCCTCCGCCTGCTTTCCTCTTTTTCCTCCTCGCGACACCGAGCCCGCCGCCACACTCCCTCGCCGGAATTCGCCGCGACCGCTCCACCGTACCCAAATCCCAGCTGTCCATCGCTTCCTCACCTCCTCCACTAGCTCCCCGACCTGATCCGGTCCAGCTCCCGGCCCTCCTTCGCCGGAATCGCTCCAACCCCGTGCCGCCTCTCACCGTAGCCGCCCGAGCACGACCTCACCGTCGATGACCCACTTCCACCACTTCCTCGGCCAAATTAAGTACGGGAATCGTATCCTCATCTCCCCCTGGTGCTCTTACGCGTTTTAGTTCCCCATGTTCGCCGTCCCTTTGCCGGGAACGACAACGCGCCGCCAAGACCGCCGCCCCTCCTCGCCGCGGGCCGTGCTCCGCCCCTGCCCGTCGAGCCCCACCCCCTCCAACCGACTCCCCACACCCCGTAGGTGGTGCCAGGCCGGCCTCTCCCCGCCGGCGACCTCGCCGCCGGTGGGAACGTGCCGGAGCCGATTGGCCGGCCGCCGTCGGGACCGGGCAGGGGTACATTTGTAAATAGAATTCTAGTTCTAGGGACCCAGGCGCAAAAAGACTAAGGACCCCCCCATGGTTTTATTATTTCATGTGAGCAAGCTGCTACATTGTAAAATTCGTAGAAAATTTTAGAAAAATCCAAAAATTGCAAAACTAGTTTTGTTGGAAACTACATTTCAAGCCCTACAACTTTTATTAATGAAGTTTAGTTTGAAACTAAATACTTTTGAATCTATTTTAAACTTAAGGTTAAAAGGTATATTGTGCATAACTTCTACATACTAGCTTATTTTCTTGTAATTTTTGGTATAAAACCTCCTTAGATCATATGTAAGCTAATATAAAAGTTCATGCTCATTATTGTTTTGTAGTTTGAATTCTTTTGAATTTGTGCAAACCAAATTTAAAGGAATTTAAATTTGATTAGGCTTATTTCTAAGGCTTATGTGTTTAGATCTTTTTATCATAATTTAAAATGTTAATAATTAGTTTATAATTAGATTTTCAAGACTTTATAATTCTATTTACCTAAGATTTGAATTTAAACTTGAAATTTGAATTCAAATTCAAATATTTTAGTTTCTATTTTCAGTAAATCCAGTACTATAATCATAACTTAAATATAAATGATAATTCAAGACTAAACCCCCCCTTGTTTCATGAGTTCATGTGTGTTAACTATTTGGATTGCAACTTTATTGTGAAATAAAATTCTTAAACTCAAGCACCATCTTATTTTAAATTATTGCATGTCATGTAGAATCAACGACACTCGACGACGGAGACTACGAGCTAGTCTTGGGACAAGACCAAGGGTTTTTTGAAGACCCATCAAACGTCGCCGAGAATCTAACTGAAGCCTCGAACCAAAGTTCAGAAGTCTCTAACACTCCTGCCCTCAACCCCACTCAAGAAGGCAAGCCCCGATGCAAACCCCCGTATTTCAATTTATTACAGTTTTATTAGTATAGTATATATCTTGCATTACGTCTAGGAGTTGAAGTGAAACCCTAGTTGCATAAAATCTTAGGGATCCAATGTATTGTACCCGAGTCCTTATCGCATTAGACGCTCTGCTAAATAGGGCCGGTAAAAGTCGAGTGATTTTCTGTCACTCGCGCGATATATTAGTTGAATGTTTACTATCTTGCAATCACTATAAGGATCATGGACGGGGTCATGTGCAGTAACATGACCTGGAAGTTTACCCCGTCTGTGTTGATAAAAATTGATAAGGTCGCAGTGTGTGGTAGTGGTGGCTAAGCGTTTGAAAGTACTAGCCACATGTTGCGAAATATGGTAAAGCGGTAAGCCTAGTACCTGAATGGCCCAGCAAATGGACATGTCACCACCACTCGATTATTTTAATTTCTAATGTACACACGCACCGACGTATGGGAGTGCGTTCTGCATAGCAGACAGGAGTACGATCATGTAGTCGCGCTACAGATGTACATCCTACACAATTGGTGTGCGTACGGTCCTGCAGTCGCTTGTGGTGGCCCTGATCCATAACCCAGAATATGAGGGAAACGGTTGCTTCGGAACGATCTTTGGATGTTCCAAGCGTGTGAGTTAGGTTTACCCTTGCAAGGTTGAAATTCGATTCAGAATTATCCGTTTCTCACGGAGATTGAGACTGCTTATTCCTTCTGCCACATAGAGTAAGAAGTGTAACTATTGATGGAATAATCTTGATGAATGATAATCTCTACCTTGCTTGCGTAGTGTAGATGCTTACCTAGAATGGATAATCAACTAGAATCTTAAAAGCTAAAATTTGAAAGTAGATCATACTCTTTGTTGCTTTTCAGCTGAAAATAAACCCAGAACCCTTGCAATGCCTTCATGAGTCTAGTTATCTGGCTAAGTATACCACGAAGCGGGTAAGTCTTGCTGAGTATTAGTATACTCAGTCTTGCTAGTAAACTTTTCAGGTATGACCTTTGAGAACCCCACGGATAGTTCTGCATGGCCAACTTCTGTTCCGTATGGCTGGTCCGTGGAGTGGGATCCGTCCCCGGCTGGCAGTGACCCTCCTGAGTGACACCAAGCTTTGGGCTGAGCATGGTGTCAACCATCGCGACGTGTGTAATCGCGTGTTTATTTTTCCTTCCGCTGTGAACTCGGACAAGCTGAGCAGCTTGCCATGTTAAACACTGTTTGTATAAATTTACATTAAGTTTGAAAAAGGTTTGTAAAAATATTTATGTTTCTGTAAATTAAAAACTAATGAGATGTGCTGTGATTGTAAACTCACCTTCATGTGAGGTAAACCTGCTTCGATCCTGTTGAACCGAGGTTGTATCAGGCGGAGACCCGACAGACCAATGGATTGTTCCGTTTGAAGTGCGTTGAGTTATTATCGGCTGTATAGCGATGACTAACGCACTTGAGCCGGACGAATTCAAGCGGTTCTGCCACACCCGAGCCGCGCGCCACCGTGGGAACCAGTCTCTGGCGACCCAGCGCCCCCGTCCCTCGCCCGCGTCAGCCCTGGCCGCCCAATCCGAGATCAACGCGTGAGATTAGATCCCGCATACCGCTTTGTCCAGAGCTGCCAGATCAGAAGCCAACGCCTGAGATTAGATCTAGGTTAAGATGGGGTCCGGAGCGTCAGATCAAGATCCGACGGCCGAGATCCACAGATACCGGTTCGCCCTGACGCTTTTATTAAAGAGCCCCTGGGATTATTAGAAACCAACCCGCAGTCCACGTTAGTTCAAAAGTAATTCCATTTAAGTCCTGTTTTTAGCGTCTAGGCCCCTGAGCTTCTTAGATATAGAACCCGCCGTCCAGACCCTAGTTTTTGCGCAGAACCCCCTGGAAACTTCAATTTTCTCACAGAAAAGCCCTTGGATCTAGTTTTAGCTCTAGTTTTCGCGTCCTAGCTCCGTTTTAGGTGGTTTTCGCGCTCACACGATCGTTGTAACGCATAGAATAGCTTTAGCTCAGTTTTGTGTGCTATTTTATTGTATTGTTGTACTGTTTCTTATGTTTTGTCATTGTTTGCATGTATGTGCATGTGTGGACCATGTTTTGACGTTATGATCGTGAGTAGACGTCGAGCCACCGGAGGAGTACCAGGAGCCACCTTCTTCAGACGCGTTTGAGCAGCAGCCAGGAGAGTTTGAGGAAGGCAAGTATAACATGAACATCCTATCACTTTTAAAATACAATTTCATACTGCATTTTAACACTATATGCCTATAAGGATTTCCTAGCCACTTTTATCCTTTATATGCAACTTTCATACTGCACTCTCACACATTATGGTCCTTTTTAATTGAATTTGATTAATGGTATATGCAACTTGATCCTGAGAGTGGCCCTCTGTGCTGTGTGCTTGAGCGGCTCACGTCTCGATAAAATATGTTTTTATAGGAACTTGGTTTAGGGGGCCAGCACGGTGCTTAGTGCTTGTTGGCCACTCTCCATAAGGACCGGTTCATAGAGCGACAACCTGGGACAACCACGCAACCACAGGACTGGAATGGGATGGTCTTGACTTACTAATTAGGGCATTTTAGTTTGAGAGTAACTTACCTGCGGGGCAAGACGGGTGGTAAGCTTCAATGGTCCCTGCTCCTCCGGTTTGGTCTGTGCTGTGTGCTTGTACCCCCGTGAGGTGGGCCCCATCGTCGCCGATCCAGAAACCTTAGCGGTTACATCTTACTAATGTGGTCCTTTGTAATGGTCTCGTAGTGCGCTTGCTAGTCATCTCACCTAAGGAAGTGTGATGAACAACTAGCGTAGCTCATGACTTGTGGGTAACGATGTGCAACCTCTCGAGAGTGTAAAACTGGTATACTAACTATGCTCACGGTCATGAGCAGCCCAGATCCTCTGTCTAATTAGTGGGGTTTATCTTTGGTGGTTTGGCTTGGATTTCAGTAGACTCATGAGTAATTTTAATTAATTATTCAGTAACTTGGGTTATGGTAATTCATCCACTTGTAGTAAATAGCTTTAATAAAAGTTGCCTAGATTAAAAGCTAATGCAGTTGAGTCAGCTAACCATAGAGCCTCATAGTTTGTGTTATACTTGTTGACTACAAGTTGTGTACTCACACTTGCCTTCTCTATTCTTCAGTTCTCTTTGGGATATCTTCGACTGCTGCTCAGTATCAGGCGACGTGGAGGACTACATCAGCGGACTCGATGATTTCTAGGTGTTTGTCTCCCAGCCGACGTCCCTGTGGCGCACTATTCTTCATGTATTCATTTTACGCTTCCGCACTCCTTGAACCAATTCTTGATTCGGTTGTAATAAAGAATTCATTTACAATTTATACACTTTTATTTCATGATATGTGTTGTGATATCTTGATAATTCTATTGTATATATGCGTGACTTGATCCTGGCACATATATGATGGCTCGGTTTATGCCCTTGTAAATCGGGTGTGACAATCAGATGATGAAGGAAGAAGTGGGGAGGAATTTGCCCAAGACCAAGTTGCTGGCCTGCTACGACCGGCTGGTAATATTCATAGCCTGGTTTATAATTTTGTTGGAGGTGCTCATACCGACAGGAAGGAAGCAAGGACGGATCATGATGGAGTACAAATGTCGAGTGCTTTCATCATCGGCAAAGTCATCCAATCTAAAGGCACTTGGATTTTCAAAGATTTTAGAATTTGTGTAAGGAAGGTAGATTGGATTGGTCAAACCTTGGTAGAATACTCTAAACGAGCTTGAGGCATCTTTGGGGTTCAACTTGCTACCGGGAAGACTGTACAAAGCTTCGCCAAAGCTGGTACATCTAATGCGTCTCCCACTCTGATCAGCGAAGGAGTTATCGGCCAGAACAGGGAAGTTTGGTATGTGGTTATGAAAATATAATTGAGCCCATAACTGAATGAACCACCAGGGACCACCAGTTCTAAGTTTCTTTTGGGAGAGCAAGCTCGAAGACATCAGGTGAAGATATCTATAGACTTCCCCAAGAAACAGTTTGCCAAGGCCAATAGTATGCCCTCTGGCCAGTTCATATGCTAGAGAGAGGTAGTTTTTGGTTGGAGCAAGGGAAGGACCGCAAAATATGAAGTGTTCCAACCAGAGGTTCAGAAAGGCCGTATGTTCTTTCTCAGTTACAGAGCCTTTGGTTTTGACGTACTGGTTCAGGTAGGCACCCCAATTTGTGCATTCTGTTTTGGAGGACAACTTAAAGGGGATCTCAGGCATTCCATAAGCAGAGGGGCTGGGCGATGCAATGTCCAAACCAGTAATCATCACCACATCCATGAGGTTTGGAGTCATTGGCCCATGGCCAAATAAAAAGCAGTTCAGGGCATCAGACCAAAAATAGCTAATGGTTTTCAGAAGGATTTCATTCTTCTCGGGGGGGGGGGTAATGATAGAGACAGAGCGTCGGCTATTCTTATAGTTTCCCATATGGGCTGGTAGGCTTTTGCTACTCTGTTATACCAAGATACCCAGCCCTCGGGAGGATTTGGCCAGGCACGCAGGCTGTCGGCCCAGGAATCTAAGTCTATATCTTGGCTTATGAATGGCATTCGATTGGCCTCACAATAAATCAAATCTATTGGACACTCATAAGAACGAGGCCCAAGATAAAAGGAATTGGGGAGAGAAGGATGCGGCAAAAGAATATCTGAAACCTGAAGAATCGATAAGAGCCAAATAATAGGAAAGGATCATTTAATACTTCAAGGGTTCGAATAATTACTTCATTAAAATTAGCGAAAAGGTCGGAGTTTTACCTTCAGACCAAGGACACCCGCATCGGCATTCGAGGGTTCCGCCATATGAAGCTACAATGGTGATCGAAGGCTTGAGATTTGATCTAGGGTTTGCTTTGCGAGTCTTGAGTTCACATTCTATGGCTTTGATCTGAATTTTGCGATTGAATTTATGAGCGGGAGTTTTTGGAACGCAACTTGGATTCAGAGAACCTATGTAGATCTATTTTGGGAAAGTTCCGGAGTTAAGCAGAAGATGAAATTGGTTCAAGGATCAACTTAGATCCGGATCGGTATTTTGAGAAAAGGAACCGATGCGTTGCCATCGGCTCCTAGTGAATCGGCTTTTCATCATTTGTTGAACAAACATAAGATTTCCTTCATAGGGAAGATCATTACAAAAGGGGAGCCGATTGCTCCTAAAGCCGATCTATCGGCTCTGTACATGGAAGTCATTAATAATCCTATGAACTACCACTAGTGCCTGAGACCTTGCGGCGCTTGATCGGAGGGGCTGCGTTGGTGTCGCTGTCGTCGTTGCTGCCATCGTTGTCGCTGCCGTCATCTCCACCATTGTCACTGCTGTAGCCGATGCCGCCATCGGTTTCTTTGTCATCCTCTGACGACTCGCCACGTAGGAAGCCTCCTGCTGCCGAGTCTTCCTCGATTGACGTGCCATCAATTTCTTCCTCCAAGGAGGAGAAATCTCCCTCCCAGGACATGTCATCATCATCTTCATTCAGTTCCCCGCCAAGGAGGAGCTGGAGGTCTTCACTGTCGGTAGGGATTCATCATCCTCTGACCAGGTTTGGAAATCCCACTCCTCTGCATCCTAGTGCAGAGGAGCGCAGGCCTCATAGGCAGCTGTGGGGTCAAACTCTAGGGTCATCTCTTGAGTTGTCTCGGAGTCAATGGAGATGACGAAGGAAGCAGAGGATGAGGAAGCCATTGCAGGAGGAGGGGTGGACTGCGGCAGTTGCTATCAGCTCGAGGAAGAAGATGAATGAACTGGTTGCCAGGTCAAGTTTATAAAGGCAGGAATGGGATACGGATCGGCACCATGATGATTTCTAAGAAGTTAGATGCAGAGTAATCACATCCCGTGGAAGTGGAAGTGGCACGGGTGTACAGATTTTCGAAGTTGAAGAGGCGAGGCGATGGAAAGAAAAAAAATGGTTTCGGAATTATTATTGCCGAAACTATGGGGCATGTGTTATCGCCATAATTTGGCTAGGCCACAAGGTGGGCCACGAGCAAGATGGACTCAAAGGATAATTGTAATGGGCTTGCGAATCGGCTCCTGCGCGGGCGGTTTAAGGCCAGAGTGGCCATGTATCTAGTTTAAGTTAGTTTAGATATAGATAGTCAGGATTCGTGTCGTAGTCGATCAGGATTGGTTAGGAGAGGCAAGTCGCCAGACTATAAATATGTACCCTAGACTACAAATGAAAAAGAACAAGAAGCATTCGCAAACAACTCTCGGCGCATCGCCACCCCTGTTTTAGGGTTTCTCTCGGGTAAGTGCCATGCAGCCCCGATCATGCTTCGCATGATCGGAGTAGCATCGTTCCTACCTATTTATCTTTGTGTTTCTCGTGCTGAAGCATTGTTGATGGCGAGTAACACTAATTACCTTAGCGCTTACAGGGATGCATCAGCTTTTATATTGTATTCATGCATTGTTTGTTACCTGTAAACATTTAGCTATGCTCATGCCCGATCTCAGGTGTAAGGGCAGCACCTTGCTCTGTTTTGATTAGTAGATCCAATATGTTATGGTTAGTCTTTGTTCATGAAAGATTTAGCTTGAGATCTGCATGATTAGACCCTTCAAACGAGTTGAACGATCCGGCAATACGTTTGATACTTTATATTGATCTAAAGAGGGATGATTCCAGAAATCAGCTTTCTGCTGGTTTTTAGGCCTCTGTTTAGGTTGCTATTCTGTTATCTTTCGTGTTTGTTAGGCTTAACTACGCCTAGGATGTTCCGGTTACATGGTGAAAGCTTTAACCGTCGTAGATTGAATTAGCTTGTTAATTACAGAGCAAGTTTATATTATCATCAGATTTGTGTATTATGCTTAAACGAACAGATCCAATCTGATATCGGGAGTAATCGGCTCTTTGCAGCCGATTGCGGGGATCACCCGAAGAGCCGATCAAGGCTCGGACTAATATTTGAACATGTTTGTGTATGCAGGAGACTAATTGAAATCACATCTACACCTTCATGATCACGTATAGGTCAGGTGGCACGCCTAGCAGATCAAGACGCCAGGTCGCGTGCCGGATCCTGGACCGTTGACTGAGGGATCGGGGCCCACTGGCAGTCCTGGGAGCCTCCCGGCTCCTCGTGTTGCCTGTCGCTGCTCCCCGGTGGGTTTCGACCGACAACATGCCTATATCGCCAAAGCAATCCAGAGTAGCACATGGCATGAGTAAATCCTAATTCACTTTAGTCCCTGTGTGTAACACCCCAATTTTCAAATTAAGAATATAAATAAGTTTGTTAGATTTTAATTAGGACCGTAAGGATTTAATTCAAATTCTTTTGATTTTAGAGCATTTACCGTGAATTAATAGTATTTTATTTATCTATAAAAAGAAATATAAGGAAACCTAGGGTTTGTGCATTTCATGCCTCATTGCATTGGTTTATTGCCTGTGTTTCATTTAAATTTAAATTTAATTCAAATACATTTGAATGTTTTCCATTTATCTTTTCTCTCTTTTCTCCTTTGGGCTCGGCCCATTTTCCCTTTCCCTCTCTTTTTCCCTTCTCCCCTTGTAACCCAGCCGGCCCAGTTAGCCCGGCTTCCTTTCTTTTTTTTCCTCCCCACTGCGCAGCCCAACTATTCTCCCGCGTGGCCCAATCCTCCCCCGCACCTTCCTCTCCCTCTCCTCGGCCAGCCGCTCACCCTGGCCCAGCCAGCCCGTGCGCGCCTCTCTCCTTCTTCCCCTCGCGCTGACAGGCGGGGCCCGCCTGTCAGGCTCGTTGTCCACCCCGAGCCCGAGCACGACCTCACCGTCGATGACCCACTTCCACCACTTCCTCGGCCAAATTAAGTACGGGAATCGTATCCTCATCTCCCCCTGGTGCTCTTACGCGTTTTAGTTCCCCATGTTCGCCGTCCCTTTGCCGGGAACGACAACGCGCCGCCAAGACCGCCGCCCCTCCTCGCCGCGGGCCGTGCTCCACCCCTGCCCGTCGAGCGGCCTCGGGCCCGCATGCCTAGGCACCCTTGCGGCCGCCCTATAAGTACCGCCCGTGCCCTAGGGTTCTTTTCCCTCAAGCCGTAGCTGCCGTCGCCTAAAACCCTAGCCGCCCGAGGGTTTCCTCCGCCGTCGCCGCCTTCGCGTCTCCGGCTGCTGCCGCGCCGTCGCTCCACCGCTCCTTTGCTGCCGCAAGCTGCCGCCCAAGCTTCGCCACAGGGTAAGGACGCTCCCTGGCCAGTTAATCTCTTCTCTCCCTAGTTCCGCGTGCGCTAATCCGCTCACTGTCAGTCCGCGCCGCCCCTCACCGCCGGCTGCCGTCTCCAGCCGCCGTCGCTTCTCCCAAACCCCCTACTTGAGTTCCCCTTGACGCCTGCTATCTCCCAATCCAAACCCGAGCCTTAGCGGTGGCCGGGAACACGTAAACGCGTTTCTCCGACGAGCTGCCGCCGTCCGCCGCCGCGCTAGCCTCGCAGCCGGCACCCCGCGCCGCCAGCCCGCTTCCCCGCCGTCGGATCTAGATCTGACGGTCTAGATCAGTCCTAGACCGAGTCAAACAGATCTAATACCGGTCAACCTGAGGTGGTTTTGTGTTCTGGCCCCTATGTTCTTCTGAAATCAACCCACAGTCCACGTCAGTTCAAAAGTAATCGCAAATAGATCCTTTTTCTTCTGTTTAGGCCTCTGTCTTTTCCTAAAATAGAACCCACCATCCTTAACCCTTCTGTTTTTCAATCTACACCCTAGTTCTAAGGTTTATTTATGATCTAGCCCTCGGTTTCTTCTGTCAGAGCCCTTTTAGTTTCAAATCTTCTGCAAATAAGCCCTAGAATCATGTTTTAGCCTTAATTTCTCTGTTTTAACTTCGTTTTCATCGATTCTTGCGCTCACGCGATCCTTATGACATGTGCAGTAGATTTATCACATTATTTTTCTCTATTTATATTGATTGATGTACTGTTTCTTATTTATTATATTTGTTTGCTTGTATGTATTTGTGTGCTACGATAGACGATACGCAGTTCGAGGGTCCATAAGAGCCGAGCTTCGAAGATGTTCCCGAGTAGCAGCAGTTCGTTAATGAAGGCAAGTGGTCCTTGATCATACTTCAGTCCTAATAACTTTATAAATACACCTTTACTTTTTATGCATGCATGAGTCTATAATATGATGGGTCCTAAATTAAGGACGTGCCTAGTTTCTTTTGAACTTCCTTGATTAAACCTGGGTTAGTATATTTATGTATTAGCTACGCTAGTTGCTTTTACTTAGATTTTTGTTGGATAACCTGGAAATCATGTTACACTGGTTTATACATGTTATGGAATACTTTATTGATGATGATTAAGATCATTGCATTAGTTGAAACATGGAGAACCACCCAGGAAAACAGTGCAACCACAATACTATATGGCTCTGGTCTTGGCTAATTAATTAGAAACTTTAGCTTGTAATGGTCTTATCGAAAGGGCAAGAGGGGAGTGCGTTGACGGGGTATAGCTCGGTCCTCTTGAGGCGTAGATATGATCCTGGGTAAGGCGTCTTCCTCATTAGGGAGGGTCATAACCACTGCGGCCTAAAACCTTAGCGGACAATTGCAAGTTAGGGAATCTCTGTAAAGGCCTCATAGTGAATCCCTGCCACTCATATTGGAAGTGTTTAAGGGCCTTGCAAACCTGGGAATTAAGGAAAACACAAATTGTGGGTAAAGTGTACAACCTCTGCAGAGTGAAAACGGATATATCAGCCGTGCTCACGGTTAAGAGCGGCTTGAACACTCACATGATAATTGAACTTAAAGATGATCTAAATCGATATTCTTTATTTATTTATTTATATTGTTAACTTATCTCTTTATTTATTTAAAGGTTGGTATATACTTACAGTTAGTTAATATTTGCTTAATAAAACTTGACCAACTAAAAATGCTTATCGCAGTCAAACCATGTCAGCTTTTCCTTGATTATAGCCTTGCATGTCACAATTTACGCCACTTGCTGAGTACCAACCATAAGTGTACTCACACTTGCTTTGTTAAAATCAATGCTGCTCAGAACAAGATAATTGTCCGGTGTTCCCTGAAGATTTTAAAGAATACTAGGCGTATGTCTCCTAGTCATCTGCCTGTGAAGTTGAGGTCCGCTGATATTTATCGACATTTATTTATTCATTTAAGATTAAGACTGTCAGTCATTGTTATCGCCATAATTTTAGGTGGGCCAAAAAGGTAGGCCGAGAAGCAAGATGGGTTCAAAAGGGAATCATAATGGGTTTGCAAATCAGGCCTTATGCAGGTGTTTGAGGCCAAGGTTGGCCATGTATTTAGATAGGCATGTGTGTTTAAATAGTTTAGATAGAGATAGCCAAGATTCATGTCATGTTTAGTTAGGATTGGCTAGGGAAGGCAAGTCTCCAGACTATAAATATGTACCCTGGATTATAAAATCAATCAATCAATCGTTCACCAACAACTCTCGGCGCATCGCCCCCCTATTCTAGGGTTTCTCGGGTAAGTGCCATGCAGCCCCGATCACACCTACGTGATCAGGGCGGCATCGTCCCTGCTTATCCACCTTTTGTGTTTCTTGTTCTGAAGCATTGTTGATGGCGAGCAGCACTAGTTATCTTAACATTTATAGGGTAGTATCGGCTCTTCCATGCTTTAATCGTGCTTTGTTTGTTACCTGTAAACGTTCAGCTGTCATTGCGCCCGATCTCGGGTGTAAGGGCAGCATCTTGCTCTATTTTATTTAGTAGATCCAATCCGTTATGGTTAATCTTCGTTTATCAAAGATTTAGCTTAATATCTGCATGATTAGGTCCTTCAAACGGATTGAATGTTCCGGCAGTATGTTTGGCGCTTTATGACAGCTTAAAAAGGGATTGTTCCGGGAATCGGCTTCTAGTTGGTTTTTAGGCCTCTGTTTAGGTTGTTGTTTCGTTACCTTCTGTATCTGTTAGGCTCAATTACGTGTAGGATGTTCCGGTTATGCAGTGAAAGCTTTAACCGTCGTAGATTGGATTAGCTAAGTGGTTACAGGGCAAGATTTATGTTATCATCGGATATGTTTGCCTTGTTTATAGATCTGATCTAGTACTGAACACAATCGGCTCTTTACAGCCGATATAGGGAGTCACCCGATGAGCCGATTATGGCTCAGACTAATGTTTATATGTGTCTGTGCATGCAGGAAACTAATATATAACACCTTCCTGATCAGGTACAAGGTCAGGTGGCACGTCTAGCAACGCGGACGCTAGGATGTGTGCCGGATTTCGGGCTGTTGACTGAGGGATCGGGGCCCACCAGCAGTCCCGGAAGCCTCCCGGCTCCTCGTGTTGCCTGTCGCTGCTCGCCGGCGGGTTTTGACCGACAACACATTCTGGCACGCCCGGTGGGACCATCCTCATCGACTTCATCAACTCCATCGACTTCCGCTGACGGGATGATGAGGGATGACTTGATCACATACGAGGAGCTGCCTATTGAACATAAGCAGAAATACGACGAGATCAAGGCTCTCTTCGAAGCCGATCTCATCGGCTCTTTCGAGAAGACCCGCCATCACGATGTTAGGTGGAAGGAATTTTCACCCGAAGGCGCTCTTGATGGTGTAGATCTATCCACCACTTCAGAAGATAATACCAGAGCTCTACGTTAGGAAGTGAACTACGTGGTGGCCCACTCGCTGCACCAACATTCCGAGAGCTTGGTAAATGCTTTCGAGCGTGTTGCGTTCCGTGAGATCCAGGAAATCATGAAGCATCAATACTCTCCAACAGGACCTACCTTGGGGAGCTACAAGGGAGAATTACCATTTCAGGCTAGGCCACCACTGCCTTATGCGCTCGCGGCTTCAGAGTCACACGGCTCCCCGGCTTATGTTGTATACAAGGTGGGAGGTGATCCTGTGTATCACCAATTCTTCAGCGAACCGCCCAAGAAGATCCCGCATGGGTATATGTGTGCCTATATATCGGATAGCAATAATCCGGTACACTCAGTACAGAGGGCGGCTAGAGGAGTTTCCGGGGCAGATGCTGACAAACAAGCGTGGCTAGCTGCCTATGCCACCAGGCCGAGCCACGATAGTGCGCACTCAGCCCCACGAGGCAGACGGTAGATCAAATCAGTGCCATCCTAAGAGATCAATTTGGCATTCTACCAAAGAGGAGGGCGATCGGCTATACTAAGCCGTATCCTAGTGACTATGATTTGATTCCCCTACCGCCTAAGTATCGGCTTCATGAGTTCACCAAATTCAATGGAGTAGAAGGATCTAGCTCCATCGAGCACGTGAGCTGATACTTAGTGCAACTAGGGATGATCTCGGTGTCGGATCTGATAGAGTCGGAGTGCCCGATCTTTCGGTGAGTGGGGATAAATTCGACTTGGTGGAAGATGACCCTCACGATCCGACTACGATGAGCAAGCCTGAAGCGCCAATGCAATCGCTGAACCATCTCCCTGTGGTTACCGACCTTGTTGGTGCAAGATCAGCCTGATCACGAAGATCTTTTCCTGTTCGCAATCGAAGAACGAACAAGAAAAAGATGTGAGCAATCTGATTATCTCTCGAAGGTGGAGTTCTGAATTACACGAGGACAATGCTGTTTTGCACATGCCAAGAGTAGCTAAAGCTAAATGTAAACAAAACTCAAGACTGGAAAGAAAAGATGCCTCTATCTAAATAGAGGGAGAGAGGGCGCAACCCTAGGAAAAGGGGCGGCCAGGGAGGGGGTGCAGCCCCTAGTGGTGGCCAGCCTAGGCACCCACACAAGGGCCTCAGTTGGGCCAGCATCTATTCTTCTGGGCCTTCGTTCTTCAGTAGCATGACGAAGTTCAGTTCTCTTGCACGGGCCCGAGTGATTGGCCCAGAAGGAGGTGGCGCCTGGGGTGGAGGAGCATCTGGTGTCGCCGAAAAAGGTGCTGCTGTCGTAGACGTACTCGTGTTGTAGTTGATGTCCTCATCAGGATCCCTTCCGAGTGAGGTTTTTCTCGTAGTCTCTCAGAGGGCCAGCCTTTGGATGGTATACATCATTAGGCTCTAATTCAATCCGCACCTAGAAGCAGCTGGAGGAGCAATTTTATATTTAGTATCACTCAGAAGCTGCAGAGGCAGGAATTGCTGACTTGGCACAAGTATTGTAGAAGCGTGAGAAAACCATGGCGGAATATATCCAACGCTTCAGAGAGATGAAGAACTGATGTTACTCGACCCGTATTTCAGAAAAGGAGGCGGTCGAGTTGGTATCCGTGGGATTATTAAAGCCGATCATGGATCTGGCTTTCCAATTGGAGTTCAACTATTTGGTGCACTTGGTGCACAAGTTAACGACATATGAGCAGCGCCACTCAGAGCTATACCAAGATAAGTTCAAGCGCCAAGTGACATTGATCGACACAGAAGACGCTGAAGACTCTGGGGATGATCAGGAAGTAGCAGTCGCAGAATGGACTCGGGGGGCAAATCTTGTGTCCTGTAAGTGAGTGAAACAGCAAGGGCCTGCGAAAGGCTTTGACTTCGATGTGAGCAAAGTTAAACAGATATTCGATCTATTATTGAAGGAAAAACAGTTGAAGTTACCTGAAGGTTGCAAGCCTCCTACAGCGTAGGAGCTGCAAGGGAGATCACATTGCAAGTGGCATCACTCTTTCACTCATAACACGAGCAACTGCAAGGAGCTCCGTCAGCAGATCCAATCGGCTATTGAACAAGGCCGATTGATCTTGGGCCAAACCGCCATGAAGGTCGATACCCAGCCCTTCCCGAGTGTGAACATGGTGGAAGGTTATGACCGGTCTGCGAGGCGGCAATTAGATTTCGCACTCGGCATTAACGTGATAGGGCTTGCACCACACCACGGAACCAAGGATGAAGAGGCCGATTCCTGCAATCAGCCCCAAAAAGGAGAAAAGGGGTATATCACAGAACAACAAGGCATGTCAAGAATCAGCGGCTAGCCTCTTCCGATCTCCTCAAGAAGTACAAGTACCAGTACCAGCAGCGTCTCCAGCGTGAGTCAAAGGAGGAATAGTATGAGCGCCATATTGGAAAGAGTTTGAAGTATCAGGAAGACGCGCGTGATCATTGGCATTGCCCGTTCTTCAGGTATTGTTGGGATTCCGGCATGGGTCGATTACCTACTACCAAGGACTGCCCAGATTGCGGATCCCGAAAGCGAGATGCAGAGGGGGTCTCAGTTTTCCAGCGTTTGGGACCTGTGCTACCCCAGCAAGAGCAGATCCAACCACCATGAAGAAGGGTGAAATTCGAAGAAGAAGAGGATAAGTATCCCCGTCCGCGCTGGTGCCCTGATGGACTTAACCATTCCCAGAAATGCAGAGTTCAGCGGTTGCGCAGCCTGGAAGAAGCTAGGGCTAGATATCTTGAAACACTAAGGAAGGCGCACCCGGATCTGGCGGACAAAGTCCACTACACGCAGAAAAGGGAGTCGCGCCCTCCCAGGAAGGAGTGGCGGCCAAGGTCAACAAAAGCCGTTGCGAAGACATCGGCTAATGTGCATATGGTGTTTGTGCTCCCTGCGGAGTTCCACGCTCGAGGCCGTGAGGAATTATCAGTAGCCCAGCTTGACTAGGGCCCCGGCCGGTAATATTTGAGAAGCCACAAGCAAAGAACTACAAGCATTTGAAGGCTTTATATCTCAAGGATTATATAAACGGCCATCCCGTCAACAAGATGTTGGTTGACATAGGAGCGGCAGTTAACATAATGCTGTACTCAGTGCTGTGCCGCTTGGGGCGGTCCGCTGGGGATTTGATCAAGACCAACATCACGCTAAGCAACTTCAACGGCCAAACTTTAGAGGCACAAGGCATCCTTAGTGTGGATCTGGCCGTTGGGAATAAGACTGTCCCGACCTCTTTCTTCATCATCAACAGCAAGAGCACATACAACATCCTACTCGGCAGGGATTGGATCCATACCAACTGCTACATCCCTTCCATGATGCATCAATGTCTAATCTAGTGGGATGGAGATGAGGTAGAAGTGGTTCATGCAGATGACTCGATCGAGATCTCGCATGCTGCCATGAGCATCTGGGATGCGGAAGACCAACAGCCGATCTCGGGGATTAGTTTGGAAGGCTACGACCGCATTGAGGCTACAAAAAATGGGGTGAGGCTGGTCTTATCCACTGGCCTTACAGAGTAGATGAGTCACAAAGGGCGAGTTGCTCTGATGCGCTTGGTGAGGCCGATCCCCGCGATCGGCCCCAAAAAATAAAGTGTAAACCTTTGATGTCAACTTTTTTACATGACCATAGCAGTTACAGGGAAGCCTGCTTTAGCAGCCGGCTATACTTCTATTGTAAAGGTTCAAAGAACAATGATGGATATAAAGGGGCCGATCTCAACAATCGGCTGGAATTCTTTTTATTATCTTCTTTGTCCATCTGCAGTGTTGATTTAACAGATGATGAAAAATTAGGATACGGGTTTACATCAGCTGACGAGCTTGAAGAGGTGGATATTGGTCCTGGGGATAAGCCAGGACCAACATTTGTCAGCAAAAGGTTACGCCCATGTTTACGAGAGCCGATGGTAGCTTTGTTAAAAGAGTACGCAAATTGCTTTGCCTGGGATTATACGGAGATGCCTGTGTTGGACAGGAGTATAGTCGAGCATCGGCTCCCTCTCAAGAATGGATTTCGGCCATTTCAGCAGCGAGCACGACAAATGAATGCTGAAGTCCTGGTAGAGGTTAAGAAGGAAGTGGAAAAAAATGCTAGAAGCAGGATTTATCAGGCCTTGCAGGTATGCTAAGTGAATTTCAAGTGTTGTACCTGTGCAAAAGAAGGACAGTCGATGGCGTGTCTGCCTGGACTTCAGAGACCTCAACAGGGCTACTCCAAAGGATGAATATCCAATGCCTGTTGCAGAGATGTTGATTAACGCGGTTGCTAGTCATAAGATCTTGAGTTTCATGGATGGCAACGCCGGTTATAACTAGATCTTCATGGCTCCGGAGGATGTACACAAGACCGCATTCACAGTACCTGGGGCAGTAGGACTGTTTGAATATGTGGTTATGACTTTCAGGTTGAAGAATGCTAGTGCTACGTATCAGCGTGCCATGAATTACATTTTCCAGGATTTGATTGGCAAGCTGGTGGAAATTTATATTAACGATGTTGTGGTGAAGTCTGCGTCGGTTGAAGGGCACTTGGGGGACTTACGGCAAGTTCTGGAACGAACTAGAAGGTTCGAGCTTAGGATGAATGCGAAGAAGTGCGCTTTCGGTGTATCGGCTGGTCAATTTCTGGGTTTCCTGGTTCATGAAAGAGGAATCGAGATTGGCTTAAAAAGTCAAGAAGCTGTACGAACAATGGTGCCGCCTACTACGAAGAGGGGGCTCAAGCAGCTCATTGGTAAGATCAACTTTGTCAGAAGGTTTATTTCCAATCTTTCTAGGCGGATTGAGCCTTTTATGGAGTTAGTGAAAATCAAAGCCAATGAAGAGTTTCGCTGGGGGATAGAGTAGCAATGGGCATTTGAAGAAATCAAGGAGTATCTGTGAAAACCACCTGTGCTTGTTCCACCCCAACAAGATAGACTATTCTACATGTACCTTTCAGTAGCTGACACCTCCATCGCTTTAGTGGTAATACAAGTGCATGGCGGCAAAGAAAGGGTTGTGTTCTACCTCAGCAGAAGGATGCTAGACGCGGAGACAAGGTACCCTAATATTGAAAAATTATGCCTTTGTTTGTTCTTTACATGCATGAAGCTTTGGCATATCCTGCTATCAGCCAAGACAATTGTCATCTGCAAATCGGATGTCATAAAACATATGCTATCGGCTCCTGTGTTGAAAGGCCGACTTGGAAAATGGATGTTTGTATTGTCAGAGTTTGATATCCGATAACAACCCGCGAAGGCGGTCAAAAGCCAAGCGTTGGTGGATCTCATCGCAGAAAGGATCAATACTGACATAGCAGCACTTTCCATACGCGCATGGGCCATGTACTTTGACAGACCGGTTTGCGGAGATGGATGTGGCATAGGTATCCTGCTTGTGTTGCCTCGGGGGGCAACGTATTCTTTTTCAATCAGATTACCTACCGCTTGCACCAACAATCTCGCAGAATATGAAGCAGTGCGTAAAGGTATGAAGTTGCTTCTTGAGGCCGGAGCTGAAGCAATGGAAATTTTTGAGGATTCAAAATTGGTGATCTCTCAGCTCATAGAGGAATATAGGTGTGAGAGCGAGTCGCTCTTCCCATTATGGGTGTAATGTCAAGAGCTAATGGCCCAATTCAGGTACATAATTTTCTATTGGGTACCTAGGACTCAAAATTCAGAGGCCAATGATTTGGCACAGATGGCTTCGGGATGCAAGGCTGCAGCGGATAGAACCGATCTTCAGGTACACCTCCTGGACCAAGGAGATTGGAGAGCCGATATCTTCAATTATTTGAAGGATTCGACTCGGGAGGCACCCAAGAGGATACGTTACAAGGCTATGAGATACATCCTAATAGGAGATGACATGTTCTACAGGACTTTACCCAAGGTATGCTGTTCAAATGCTTGGGGCCGGTTGAATCCAATCGGCTCTTACATGAAGTCCATGAAGGCACCTGTGGAACTCATCAATCGGCTCACAAGATGAAGTGGTTAATTAGGCGATTAGGGTACTACTGGCCCACCATGCTTGAAGATTGCTTCAAATATTATAAAGGATGTCAGGCATGTCAGAGGTTCGGAAAGATTCAGATGGTACCAGTGTCAGTAATGAACCCTATCATCAAACCATGGCTGTTCAGAGGCTAGGGCATGGATATGATCGGCAAAATTAATCCTCTATCCAGCAAAGGCCACCAGTTTATTTTGGCCATCACAGATTACTTTACCAAGTGGGTGGAGGCGGTTCCCATGAAGTCGGTGGCATCCAAAGATGTTATTAAATTTGTCAAGGAACATATCATTCATAGGTTCGGGATTTCTCAGACCATTACAACAGATGGAGGTTCAGTTTTCATTTCAGAGGAGTTTAAGAAATTCGCCACCGACATGGGCATCAAGCTGATCAGGTCATCTCCATATTATGCCCACGCAAACGGACAAGCTGAAGCATCCAATTAGAGCCTTATCAAATTGATCAAGAGAAAGATTGATGACTATCCTAGGCATTGGCATGAGGTCTTTTTAGAAGGATTGTGGGCATACCGTATTTCTTGCCATGGAGCAATTAAAACTTCTCCTTATCACCTAGTGTATGGATAGGAGGCTATATTACCGTGGAAACTATGGCCGGCTTGAGGCGCATAGAGTTCTAGAATGACTTAACAGCTAAAGAGTATGCTACTCTGATGAATGATAATGTTGAGGACTTCACGGAGCTAAGGCTTTGTTCACTTGAGAAGATCAAAGAAAATAAGGCCAAAGTAGCTCGCGCGTATAACAAGAAAGTCAGGCCAAAGGAATTCCAAGTTGGAGATCTGGTTTGGGAAGTGGTGCTACCATTAGGGACTAAAGATGCAGCGTATGGCAAATGGTCTCCAAACTGGTACGGGCCTTATAGGGTTGTGTTGTCAGTAAAAACCCACCGGCGAGCAGCGACAGGCAACATGAGGAGCTGGGAGGCTTCCGGGACTGCTGGTGGGCCCCGGTCCCTCGGTCAACGGCCCAAGAGTCCGGCACACGCCCTGGCTTGGTGAAGTGCTAGGTGTGCCACCTGACCTATACCTGATCAGGAAGGTGTAGAAGTCGTTCGTCAGCTATCTTCCTGCATGCATAGACATGTTTAAACATTAGTCCGAGCCGTGATCGGCTCTTACAATGACTCCCGTGGTCAGCCAAAGAAGCCGACGGAGTCATTGTACTTGATCAGACCTGTCCTCGTGCCAGGCTGGACCTTCGGGTACTCTACCAGAATCGGCTAGAAGAAGCCGACTGCTATGCTCAACAGATTAGATCTACTAAACATATGATTGTTTGCACGAATCCGACAAGAAAAGGTGAAAACATGCTCTGTAATTACCAAATTAATCTAACCTGCGACGATAAAGCTTTCACTACATAACCGGAACATCCTACGCGCAATTAAGCCTAACAAACATGAAAGATTACCATACACTAACCCAAAACGAGGCCTAAAAACCAACTAACAAGTTGATCCCCTGAACGATCCCTCGTCAAGTTATCATAAGGCACCAAACATGCAGTCAGAACATTCAACCCGTTTGAAGGGCCTAATCATGCAGATATTAAAACAATTCTTTGTAAAACAAAGAACTACCATAACAGATTGGATCTACTAGGTAATAACAGAGCAAGACGCTACCCCCGCGCCCGAGATCGGACACAAGGACAGCTCAACGATTACAAGCAGCAAACAAAATATGATTTACTATCCGAACCAATGCAGCATCATAATTGTTTAAGATAACTAGTGCTACTCACCATAAAAAATGCTTCAGTACGAGCAACACAAGGATAAACAGATAAACACAACACTGCCCCGACCATGCAGGGCATGATCGGAGCAGCATGTCGATTACCTGGAGAAGAGCCCTTGAAAGGGGTGGCGATGCGCCGAGAGTTTGTTTGTGGATGATTGATTCTCTTTATTGATTCTCACGATACATATTTATAGTCCGGAGACTTTGATCTTAACTAACCCTAGCTGATTACGATTCAATCTCTAACTCACTATATTTAAACTATTCTTGGATACACAGCCATCCTGGCCCTTGACATGTTTGTACAGAGGCCGATTCGCAAACCATTACGATGATTCTCTTCAGCCCATGTTGCTCTCGGCCCATCCTTTGGCCCAGCCAAATTATGGTGATAACACATGCCCCCCTGGTTTTGGCAATGATAATTCCAAAACCATTGTTTTTTCAACTTCTTGGACTTGCGTACGCACGTACTGTTCTTAACGCCGCCAGACACGGCCCTTCGACTTCCAAGGCCTATACACACGAATCACCTTCCAATCTTATTGAGCGCGTCCCTTCGTCTTCTCCCTCGGGAAACGCGGTACGCCGCTTCGCCTTCCATCTTTGCCTCTTTAAACCGGTATCAGCGGATTCACTTCCACCCATCTTCTTTCCCCGTGCATTAGCCGTGCTAGCTCACTTTGCATCCCCCAATAATGGCTTCATCTTCCTCCGTTTCTTCCAACTCCCCTTCGTCTTCTCTCATCATCTCCATCATGTCTCCTGACTCTGAAACCATTTCCATTACCTCTCCTGATTCTGAAACCTCCAGAGAGGCAACACCGGAATTTGATCCAATGGCTTCATATGAAGATCTCGCTCCTCTGTATTGGGATGCAGAGGAGTGGGACTATAGTACCTGGTCAGAGGACGACGAGCCCCTGACCGACGATGAAGACCTCCAGATCCTTCTTCACGGGGTTCTGGACGAAGACGACGACGACTCCTGGGATGGCGACTTCTTTTCTTCCTCAGAAGAAGATACCCAGATTATCTCTTCGGACGGTGATTCAGCAGCGAGAAGATACCTCTACGGCGGATCGTCATCTTCAGAGGACAACGAAGACTGAGACGACGCCAGTCGTAGCAGTGATGATGGCGACGACAGCAGCAGCACTGGCGACGGTGATGGGGACGACGACTCCAGTGTTCCCCCCCCCCCCGTATAAGCGCCACAGAACCCTAGGGGCTTACTGGTGGTAGCTCATAGGGTCTTCCGCCATTGCGCGCAGAGCCGGTAGATCGGCTTCTTTTGTAACCACCCTTTTGTAAATAGATCCTTTGTTTTCGTCAAGCCAATCCTTGACTTTTAATCTCAACGTCTGATGGCATCGCATCGGTCCTTTCCCTTGCATTATTCGAACTAATCTCGAGTTCTTCTTTTATTCCGGGTTAACAAAATCTCAAGAACTCAAGTACTTTGTGAATGTTCCTGCTAACAGAAGTACTCTGTAATCGACCCTTTTTGTTGTTGGATCCATTCCCTCAGTCGGATCAAACTATGCGAGTACCAGGGAAAACCCTCGAGGAAGTCGAACCTGTTCTTTTAAGATCAATAGACTCCTGTGATCGTCCTCTCTGTTTTTATCAAGACCCAGAATTGGGAGGACCCAACTACTGTTTCTGAAGTCGATGGCTTAACATCGGCTATTCGATCCTTAATTCTGCGTATGGACCGGCACTACTTTTCCTCCACAGGTCTGACTTGTTCATCTTATCCCATCCTGTAGCCTGATGCGTTGCACCGGCTTCTTAGGCTGCGTTTGGTTCGACGGTGGCTGGCAGCGTTGGCGTTGGAAACGCGGAACCCGAACCAAACCGCAAGCTTTACCGACGCGCTTTTCCTACCGCAGCAGCGTTCGCGTCGTTATGTTCTCACCGCAGCCCAGCACCAGCTTTTACAGCGTTGGAGCGAACGAGTTGATGGAAATTACCCGCACTGCCATCCGTTACACAGGTACCGCTTCGATTTCTTTTCCTTCGTTCTCCTCTCGCTTCCCCCAATCCTGCATCGCTAGGGTTTGCTGCTCCCCCGGCGGCCGCGCCCCTGCACCCCCGGCGGCCGCGCCCCCGACCCCCCGGCGCCGGCGCCCGCGCTCCCGGCCCCCCGACGCCCGCGCCCCTGGCCCCCCGACGCCCGCGCCCCCGAACCCCGGCGCCCGCGCCCGCACCTCCGGTGGCCGCGCTCCCACCCCCGACCCCCGGCGCCCGCGGCCCCGACCCCGGCGCCCGCGCCCGCACCTCCGGTGGCCGCGCCCCCGCCCCCGACCCCCGGCGCCCGCGGCCCCGACCCCCGACCCCCGTGCCCTTTGGTGAGTCTTTCTCTCTTTCCTCGCTGATGCTTCTTGCTCTTACCCCTGATTTGATTTGCTTCGCTCATTCCTTCGATCTGTCGATGCGTCCGCTTGCCCTCGAGAATAAAAATGGAACTGATAAACCAGCGTCGTCTTCATCGCATAGTTGCTTATACACTAGTGTGTTACCAGTGAAGGAGTAAAGAAATTCCAACCATCCCTTTCTTTGTTTGTATTTTCAGTTTTGAAAATGGTGGAACTGATCCAACAAGATTCGTCATATTTCATTATGGATGGCAATAAGTCAGAATAGAGTGCAGATATATCTGATAATGCAACCAATCTGCTACATTGCTCATGCTTTAAACTTGCATTCTATTCAATACTTAAATAGCTTATCAGTTCATATTTATGGTATTTGCATAGCTACTGTCTATAGTTTTACAAACAGGTAGACTAAGGTACTAAGAAGAATCGCGAGTTTCAGGAAAATGGGATGGTCAGAGCCTCGCCGTGGAGATGATCCAACAAAAGTCCCTGCGCACATAGAATTTCTCATACCTTGAATGTTAGTCTGTGTGTCAATGCAGTTGTAGTTTTGAACTTTTGGGTTTGGAGTCCTGTGTGTTAGCAGCTACATGTAATTGAGTTTTGCAAAAAGAAAAGAACTTAATTCATTTGTTGGTCAATGTCACATGTTTCTGTTAGTTTCATTGTAGCATAGGTGTCGTGCCCTTTTTTTCCCCTGAAACTGAAACCTCAGTGTTTCTACTTATTTAGATTCTACATTTTAAAAATAAAATTATTTAGATTCTTAGGTTGTGCAAAAACTCAGTGTTTCAGTTCAATTCATTATGGCAGGATGCATGTTATTTTGATTCAAATGATTGGATAACTTAAATTCAGTTTGGGAGAGTTTTTCAAGTGATTTGTCCATATTTAGCCATCCTATATGCGTGTTTGGCTCTCTGAGAAGCTTCTGATAGCTGAGGAATCAGTGTAGGATACATGCCATGCCTTTATTTTTCAAACTGAGAGTTAGAGGTTTCTATTTATTTAGCTTCTCCTAATGTGCTATATATCTGTAGTCCACCAGGTCATGAGTTAAAATATTTTTTAGGTCCTTCTGCGCATGTTAGAACCAGCATGCTACCTAAATTTTTTAGGATCTGTACTAGCTCCTTTCTGCGCATGTTAGATACATGAAACCCTGCAGTAATCATTCAACTATGTATTTTTTCGGACTTGTTTTCTGATGGTGCCATGATCTATTGCAAAATTCATCTATTCAAACTGTTACCTGAGTTCCATATTAATATCGATGTACTTGAGCCAGGTTTCAAGTACTTTGATCTTTTTCACGCTTCTTTGTTCCGATCAGTTAGTAGCCAACAAGAATGTCAAGATAATTTAAACTGATTTCATAATGCTGTACTACTAGTTTTATGTTCTTGTCCACGCGACCTGTACTACTAGTTGAGAGTTGAGACATGCTTGTAAGCTAGTTTTACATATGCGGTCATCTCAATAAGTGTTCAGGTCAGCAAAAGAGGGGGGAAATGAGGTACTAAATCTCAACCAGTGTGATGTCCAAGTCTCCCAACTTATGCTATTTTGCATTCAAGTCATTTATTTCAAATGGTACCTATGGTGTTTCCAGAATTGCAATCATCTTATATACTGGACTCTTTTTTCCGTAGTCTTTCATGTTGATTGGCTGTTTGCGAACTATATAATTCTTTTAGTCTTCTTTTGGGTATATGTTTATGCTGAAGTAATAAACCTTACTAGGTTATTTCTATTATCTTAACATTAGTGATGGGTGAAAAGGCGGTGTGGGATAATGCCACTTTGAAGCACTTCATTGATATTTGCAAGGAGGAGCTTATTCTTGGGAATAGACCAAATGGTTGTTTCACTAGAATTGGTTGGAACAACCTTGAGGATAAACTTCTGGCAAGAACCGGGTTGAAACTAGTGAGGTCACAATTGAAGAATAAATTGGACAACATGAAAAAAGATTACACCGTGTTCATGGAACTGAAAAATGCTGCCACTGGGCTTGGATGGGATGATGCGAATCAAACTGTTGAGTGTTCTAGCACGTGGTGGGATGAACATCTTGCGGTGAGTTAAGTTTTCTTTTTTGAAGTGAATTCTATTTGCCTTTGTTATATGTCATTCCTAACTTTGCTAAATTTATTTTTCAGCGATGCAACAACCCAGAGAGAGGTATCAAGTGTGTCCATGTCAAGTTTCGAAAGAGGGGGCCGAAGTACCTTGATGATTTACATCTGCTATTTGAGAAGGTGCATGTCACCGGTGCTTCCGCATCATGTCCGGGAGATATTCCTTCAAGTGACTCGAGTGATGAGGAACCAGAGGAGATTACTCCCATTGAGAAACCAAAATCAGCAGGAAAGAAGCGCAAACAATTGTCTAGTCAGATTGAAGAGAAGGAGGAGAAGAGTCCATTTTTCCGGATGTACAAGAACACATGCATGAGGATTGAAAGTGCAGCTGATAAAATTGGATCAAGTCTTGAAGCATCATCGGCTCCTCCGCAATCCAGCCGTGTTCCAACTATTGCAGAATGCATGAGAATGGTGAAGGATTGTGGGATTCAGGAAAAAACTGCTTTGATGCACACAGCTCACTTATGCCTCATGAAGACTGAGTTTAGAGAGTTTTTTGGTGCGCTTGAAACAAACGAAGGAAGGCTTGATTTGATTGAGAAGGAGCACGAGTTAAAGAAGGACGCATAGATCAATTTCTCTTGTGTTTGAACCATTTATTTGCTTACGTTCTCGTATGTTCGAACAATTGTCTTGTATGTTAGAACCAGTGTTGTTTTTTATCTTGGAACCAGTTTTGTTATGTATGTTGGAACCAGATTTGTAGTGTATGGTGGAACTATTTTTTACATGTATGTTTAATAATTTTTCTTGCATTTTTTGAACAATTTACTTTTTTTATGTAGATGGATGCGAATATGGAAGAGCTGGCTAGAAAAGGGCAGCAGTCTCTTCTTTCACTAAATAAGTTATCTCAACATGCTGTGCTTCTTGGAAATCTGGCGGCTCTTTACAATGAGCGATATGCTAATAAAGCTGAATATAGAGCAAAAGAAGATCCGGAATCTGGTTATGATTGGGTCATGAAGTGCTTCAAGCGTCCAAGATACTTTTACAAGATGTTCCGGATGAGTACAGAGGTTTTTATGGCTCTTCATGATTTATTGGTGTGTTCATATGGTTTGAAATCCTCTAGAAATGTTACATCAATAGAATCATTAGCAATGTTCTTATGGATTGTTGGAGGGCCTCAGTCATTTTCGCAAGCTGAAAACCGATTTGTCCGGTCAACATGGACAGTACATATGAAATTTAAGGAGGTATTGAAGTGTTTACTTAAATTAGCAAAACACAACATCACACCGAAGGATCCAACATTTAGCAATGAACATGAGAAGTTGAAAGAACCTCATTTCTGGCCTCATTTCAAGGGTGCTATTGGTGCAATAGATGGATCACATATCCCGGTTATTGTTCCAGTTGAGGAGGTAATTAACTACACTTGTCGTCATGGATATACATCACAAAATGTACTTGCCATATGTGATTTTGATATGAGGTTCACATTTGTGGTTGCTGGATGGGCGGGTTCCGCCCATGATACACGGATCCTTAACCATGCATTGGCAAACTTTCCTTCATTTCGTAAATTATCCCTTATACACTTTGATCATCATTTTTTACAATGCTAACTTATTTTTCATTTTCAGATAAATACTATCTCGTTGACTCCGGTTATCCAAATCGAACTGGATACCTTGCACCTTTTAAGGGGAGTACGTACCATATACCAGAATTTCGTCATCGTCATGGACGTCCACCGCAAGGAAAGCATGAGTTATTCAACTTTTTGCACTCCTCTCTCCGCAATGTCATTGAGCGAGCATTTGGAGTTCTCAAACAAAAATGGCGCATATTGAAAGCTATGCCGAGTTTCTCAGCTGACTGGCAGAAAGAGAACATTATAGTGTGTTTTGCGCTACACAATTTCATTCGTGATAGTCAGTTGCGTGATAAGGAGTTTGACAGGTGTGACGCAGATGAGGAGTATATGCCAGGAGCATCAAATGTTGAGGAACAAACTCAAGATGATGGTCGTGAGATAGAGGGAGAGAATGAAGTTACTATGAACACAATTCATGATAGGATAGTTGTTTCGATAGAAAATGTAAGGGGAATATGAGATTGCTGTGTAGCTCACAACTCTTTTGAAATTAACAATGCACTTATTTATATATGTAATATAATTTCGTGAAAAACATGTCGCCAATGCAAAGTTTACATCATTACGCTCATTTTACATATATACAACATATCAGGATCTCAGGGGCATTACGGACATTTTACAGCAATTCACAGTTTCACAGCAGATTGAACCAAACGGCGTTCAGCTTTTTCACAGCAGCTTTCTCACAGCAGCTTTTTCACAGCTCACAGCCGAACCAAACGCACCCTTAAAGTACTCGATGAGTGCTGTCTTGCAGCCTACAAAGTACCCGGTTAGATCAACTCGATGTGCTGCAAAGTACTCGATTATGTCCCTGCCAATGCCCTGATTATACTAGTCCATAGCCTGATGCATCACATCGGCTTTATTACTCGTCTTCCCACATGCTCGGGAAATATTTCTTGAGATGTTGACCATTGACAGCCACTGGAAATTTACTACCATCTAATTCCTCAAGCATGTATGCGTTCCCTGGTGGAACTTGGTCAACTCTATAAGGCCCGTGCCAATTTGGAGACCATTTACCATATGCCGCGTCCTTAGTCCCCAATGGCAGCACCGCTTCCCATACTAAATCCCCAACTTGGAATTCCTTCGGTTTAACCTTCTTGTTGTATGCACGGGCTACCTTGGCCTTATTTTCCTTGATCTTTTCCAGCGACCAAAGCCTAAGTTCTGTAATATCTTCCACATTATCGCTCATTAGTGCTGCATACTCTTTAGCAGTCAATTCATTCTGGAACTCTATTCGTCTTGAACCGGCCGTGATTTCCCATGGCAATACGGCCTCCTGCCCATATACCAGATGATATGGTGAAGTTCTTGTTGCCCCGTGACATGAAACACGATAAGCCCACAATGCCTCTGATAATACCTCATGCCAACACCGTGGAAATTCATCAATCTTCCTCTTGATCAACTTGATCAGGCTCTGATTGGACGCTTCGGCTTGTCCATTTGCTTGAGCATAGTATGGAGATGACCTGATTAACTTAATCCCCATGTCGGCAGCGAACTTTTTGAATTCATCAGATATAAACACCGACCCTCCATCTGTTGTAATGGTCTGAGGGATTCCAAACCTATGGATAACATGTTCTTTGACGAAATTGATGACGTCCCTTGATGTCACCGACTTCATGGGCACAGCCTCTACCCATTTAGTAAAATAATCTGTAATGGCCAAGATGAACTGATGGCCTTTACTCGATGGAGGATTAATCTTACCGATCATGTCCATGCCCCAACCCCTAAACGGCCAAGGCTTGATGATAGGATTCATGGCTGATGCTGGTACTATCTGTACTCTTCCGAACCTCTGATAGGCCTGGCACCCTTTGTAGTACTTGAAACAATCTTCCAGCATATCAGGCCAATGATATCCCGAGCGCCTGATCAACCACTTCATCTTGTGGGCTGATTGATGAGTTCCACACGTACCTTCATGGACTTCATGTAGAAGCCGATTGGATTCAATCGGCCCCAAGCACTTAAGCAATAATCCTTCCAGTGTCCTGTAGAACAAGTCGTCCCCTATCAGGGTGTACTTCATGGCTCTGTAGCGTATCTTCTTAGGTGCCCCCCGAGCCGGATCCTTCAAGTAATTGAAGATATCGACTCTCCAATCCTCCTGACCCAACAGGTGTATTGGAAACTCAGCTCCAACCGCTGTATCCTTGTAACCGGAGGCCATCTGAGCGAGATCATTGGCCTCAGAATTTTGTATCCTTGGTATCCAGTAGAAATTTATATATCTGAACTGGGCCATTAACTCCTGGCAGTGTCTCCACAAAGGAAACAACAACTCCCTTTCACATCTATACGTCTCCGTAAGCTGAGAAATGACCAGTTTTGAATCCCCGAACACCTCTACTGCCTCTGCTCCTGCTTCGAGGAGTAACTCCATACCTTTTCGCACCGCTTCATATTCGGCTAGATTATTAGTGCAAGGTGTTGTCAACCTGATCAAAAAAGAATATGTTGCCCCCCGAGGCGAAACGAGCAAGATACCTATGCTAGAACCATCGCCACAGACCGACCCGTCAAAATACATTGCCCATGCGCAGATGGAAAGGGCCGATATGTCTGTGCTGGTCCTTTCTGCAACGAGGTCAGCCAGCGCTTGCCCTTTGACTGCTTTCGCCGGTTGGTACCGGACATCAAATTCAGACAGAGCGAACATCCATTTACCAAGTCGGCCTTTCAACACTGGGGGCGAACATCCGATTTGTAGATGACAATTGTCTCAGCAGAAAGCAGGATGTGGTGGAGCTTTGTACAAGTAAAGAATAGACAAAGGCATAATTTCTCGATTTCAGGGTACCTTGTCTCTGCATCCAGCATCCTCCTGCTGAGATAAAAAACAACCCTCTCCTTGCCATCTTGCACTTGTATGATGACTGAAGCAATGGAAGTGGCACCGACTGACAGATAAACATAGAATGGCTTACCCTGCTGGGGTGGGACTAACACGGGCGGCATGTATAAATATTCCTTGATTTCTTCGAACGCCTGTTGTTGTTCTGCCCCCCAGCGGAACTCATCGTTGGTTTTAATTTTCACCAACTCCATGAATGGCTCGATTCGCCCTGACAGATTGGAAATGAACCTCCTAACAAAGTTGATCCTACCGATGAGTTGCTGGAGTTCCTTCTTCGTAGTAGGTGGCACCATTGTTTTTACAGCTTCTTGACTCTTCAGGCCGATCTCGATCCCTCGTTCATGAACCAGAAAACCCAGGAACTGACCGGCCGATACACCAAAAGCACATTTTTTAGGATTCTTTCTAAGCCCGAACATCCTAGTTCGTTCCAGAACTCGTCGCAGATCTCCTATATGTCCCTTAGCCGATGCAGATTTCACCACCACATCATCAATATAGATTTCCACCAGCTTGCCGATTAAATCATGAAACATGTAGTTCATGGCTCGCTGATATGTGGCACCGGCATTTTTGAGCCCAAAAGTCATGACCACATACTCGAATAACCCGACTGCACCTGGTACTCTGAATGCAGTCTTGTGAATATCTTCTGGAGCCATAAAAATTTGATTATAACCAGCATTACCATCCATAAAACTCAACATCTTATGACCAGCAGCTGCATTAATCAATGTTTCCGCAACCGGCATCGGGTATTCATCCTTTGGTGTCACTCTATTGAGATCCCTAAAGTCCACACAGACTCTCCACCGGCCATCCTTCTTTTGTATAGGTACAACACTAGAAATCCATTCGACATACCTGCAAGTCCTGATGAAGCCTGCTTCTATCATCTTTTTGACTTCTTTTTTGACTTCTTCCAGGATTTCAGCCTTCATTTGCCGTGCTCGCTGCTGGAACGGCCGAAATCCTGGCTTAAGAGGGAGCCGATGCTCAACAATACTTCTATCCAACCCAGGCATCTCTGTGTAGTCCCAAGCAAAGCAATATGCATATTCTTTTAGCAATAATATCATTGACTCCCTTAACTCCGGATTTAACTTCTTACTGATAAATGTTGGACGTGGCTTATCCCCAGAACCAATGTTGACTTCTTCTAGCTCGTCAGCAGATGTAAATCCGTATCCTAGTTTTCCATCATCCATCAAGTCGATACTACAGATGAACAGTGAATATGGTATAAAATGATTTGGCCGATCGCAGGGATCAGCCGACTTGTTCTTTTCATTAACTTGTGCATATAGCCGGCTGCTTGAGCGGGCTTCTTTGTGAACTAAATAAAAATGTAATATGGATGACAAAAACTACTCGAATTCTACTTTTTGGGGCCGATCGCGGGGATCGGCCTCTCCTGTCTCTTTGACGCAAGCTGGCTTGGGCACCCTATCTACTCTGTAAGGCCGGTGGATGAGACCAGCCTCACCCCGTTTTTTGTAGCCTCCACACGGTCGCAGCCCTCCAAGCTGATCCCCGAGATTGGTTCTTGGTCTTCCGCGTCCCAGACACTCATGGTGGCGTGCGACACTTCGGCAGAATCATCTGAGTGGACTACTTCAACTTCATTGCCATCCCATTGAATTAGACATTGGTGCATTGCAGAAGGGATACAACAATAGGCATGAATCCAATCTCTCCCAAGCAGAACGGTGTATGAACCCTTGCTGTTGACCACAAAAAATGATGTAGGGACAGTTTTACCTCCTACCGTCAGTTCCACGCTGAGAACTCCTTGTGCTTCTGATGTTTGTCCATTGAAGTCACTTAGCGTGATATTGGTCTTAATTAAGTCCCCAGCAAAATGCCCCAACTTGCGCAGCACTGCGTATGGCATTATATTGACTGCTGCTCCTGTATCGACTAGCATCCTACTGACGGGTTGGCCGTTAATGTACCCTTTGAGATATAACGCTTTCAAGTGCCTGTAATTCTTTTCTCGGGGCTTCTCGAATATAACTGGCCGTGGACCCAAGTCAAGTTGAGCCACTGGTACCTCCTCACGGCCTGGTGCATGGAATTCTGCAGGGAGAACAAACACCATATGTGCGTTAGCCGATGTGTTCACATCGGCTTTCGACTTCTTGGGCCGCCATACCTTCTTGGGAGTACTCTCTACTCATTGAGGGTCGTAGACCTTTTCTGCCAAATCTCAGCCGCGCTTTTCTTAATGTTTCCAAGTACTGGGCTTCGGCTTCTTCCAGGCTACGCAGCCGCTGTATCCTTCGCTTCTGGGACCGGTTGAGCCCATCAAGGCACCAGCGTGGCCGGTGATATCTGTCCTCTTCATCCTCAGAATTGCCCCCTGCGCGTGATGTCTCGACTTGTTCATGACGAGGCCGTTCTGGTCCCAAACGCTGAAAGACTGAAGTGCTTCTTGTATCTTGCTTCTGAAAGTTGCATTCTGGACAATCTTCAAGCATGGGTAATCTTTTCATACCAGAATCCCAACAGTATATGAAGAAAGGGCAATGCCAATGATCCCGTGTATCTTCTCGCCTTCTGAGGCGTTTCCCAGTGCGTCGCTCATACTCTTCTTTTTCAGTTTCATGTTGGAGACGCTACTGATACTGGTATTGGTATTTTCTTAGGAGATGAGAGGAAACTGGTCATTGATTCCTGACATGCCTGACCTGTTCCTTGGTGATATAGTCCCTTTCTTCTTTTTGGGGCCGATCGCGGGAATCGGCCTCTTGCCTCCTTGAATGTGAACGTGATGTATGTCCTGCCATATTGATACCAAGCGTGAAATCCAGTTGTCGACGCGTTGATCGGTCGTACCCTTCCACCATATTTACATTTGGAAATGGCTGAGTATCAACCTTCATGGTGTATTGCCCTAAGATTAATCAGCCTTGCTCAATGGCCGATTGTATTTGTCGCCGGAGTTCTTTGCAGTCGCCAGTACTATGGGTGAAGGAATTGTGCCACTTGCAGTATACCCTCCCCTGAAGCTCCTGAGCTATCGGGACCTTGAAACCTTCAGGGAAATTTAATTGCTTCTCTTTCAGGAGCAAGTCAAATATCTGTTCAACTTTGTTCACATCGAAATCGAATCCTTTTAAAGGACCCTGCTGCTTCACCCACTTGCAGGACACGGGTTTTGCTCCCCGAGCCCACTCCACGACTGCGATTTCTTGGTCGTCTTCGGAGTCTTCAGAATCTTCAGCATCAACCATTACCACTTGGCACTTGAACTTGTCTTGGTACAACTCTGGATGGCGTTGCTCGTATACAGTCATCTTTTGTACCAGATGCGCCAAAGAGTTGAACTCCAGCTGGAAAACCAAATCCTTGACTGGTTTTACCAACCCCAAGATTGCTAACTCAATAGCTTCTTTCTCTGAAATTCGAATCGAGTAGCATCGATTCTTGACTTCCCTAAAACGCTGGATGTATTCTGCCACTATTTCTCCTCGTTTCTGGCGGATCTGTGCCAAATCAGCAATCCCAGCTTCTGCAGCTTCTGAATGATATTGAATATGGAACTGTTCCTCCAGCTGCTTCGAAGTGCGGATAGAATCAGGACCTAATGATGTGTACCATCCAAAAGCCGGTCCTGTGAGAGACTGCGAGAAGAACCTTACTCGCAATGGATCTGAAACCGAAATCATCCCCAATTGCGCTAGATATCGGCTTATATGTTCTATGGAGCTGGATCCTTCTGCTCCGTTGAACTTAGTGAACTCAGGTAGCCGATACTTAGGTGGCAGAGGAATCAAGTCGAAGTCACTTGGATATGGCTTGGCGTAGCCTATCGCTCGCCTTCTTGGGAGGATGCCAAATTGATCCCTCAAAATAGCACTGATTTGATCTACAGAATGAATTCCTGGGGCTGAGTGCGTACCTTCCTGACTCGGCCTCGTTGCGTAAGCATCCAGCCATGCTTGTTTGTCGGCATCGACTACGGGTGTTCCTCCAGCTGCTCTCTGCGGAAGTTGCGCTGGGTGACCACCATCTGGTATATATGCACAAATATATCCATGCAGCACCTCCTTGGGAGGTTCGCTGAAAAATTGGTGATCAGTAGGATCACCTCCCACCTTGTATATGACATATGTCGGAGAATTCTGTTGCTCCGGGGCAGCAAATGCATAAGGCAATGGCGGCCTAGCTTGAGAAGGCAACTCCCCTCTGTGACTTCCTAAAGCAGGTCCTGTTGGGGAGTACTGGTGCTTCATAATCTCTTGCACCACGCGCAGCGCAACACGCTCAAGTGTATTCACCAGACTCTCAGAATGGCGATGCAACGAGTGAGCCACCATATAATTGACCTCCTGACGGAGAGCCCGAGTACGTTCTTCTGTAGGGGTAGATAAATCCACTTCATCGAGAGCCCCTTCAAATGAAAACCCCTTCCATCTGATGCCATGGTGACGAGTCCTCTCAAACGAGCCGAGGAGATCAGCTTCAAAAGCAGCCTTTATTTCATCATACTTCTGCTTATGCTCTTCAGACAACTCCTCATAAGTGATCGGGTTCTCACTCGGCATCTTGTCAATGGAAGTTGATGAAGCCGAAGAAAATGATGTAGTCGACTGCAGTTGGTGTAGTCGAAGTAGTCGATGTAGTTGACGCACTAGTTAATGTAGTCGATGTAGTCGATACGTCAACGCAGTTGTCGATGTTCGTCCCACCGGGCGTGCCAGAATGTGTTGTCGGTCAAAACCCACCGGCGAGCAGCGACAGGCAACACGAGGAGCCGGGAGGCTTCCGGGACTGCTGGTGGGCCTCGGTCCCTCGGTCAACGGCCCAAGAGTCCGGCACATGCCCTGGCTTGGTGAAGTGCTAGGCGTGCCACCTGACCTATACCTGATCAGGAAGGTGTAGAAGTCGTTCGTCAGCTATCTTCCTGCATGCACAGACATGTTTAAACATTAGTCCGAGCCGTGATCGGCTCTTACAATGACTCCCGTGGTCAGCCAAAGAAGCCGACGGAGTCATTGTACTTGATCAGACCTATCCTCGTGCCAGGCTGGACCTTCGGGTACTCTACAAGAATCGGCTAGAAGAAGCCGACTGCTATGCTCAACAGATCGGATCTACTAAACATATGATTGTTTGCACGAATCCGACAATAAAAGGTGAAAACATGCTCTTAATTACCAAATTAATCTAACCTGTGACGATAAAGCTTTCACTACATAACCGGAACATCCTACGTGTGATTAAGCCTAACAAACATGAAAGATTACCATACACTAACCCAAAAAGAGGCCTAAAAACCAACTAACAAGTTGATCCCCGGAACGATCCCTCGTCAAGTTATCATAAGGCACCAAACATGCAGCCGGAACATTCAACCCGTTTGAAGGGCCTAATCATGCAGATATTAAACCAATTCTTTGTAAGACAAAGAACTAGCATAACAGATTGGATCTACTAGGTAATAACAGAGCAAGACGCTACCCCCGCGCCCGAGATCGGACACAAGGACAGCTCAACGATTACAAGCAGCAAACAAAATATGATTTACTATCCGAACCAATGCAGCATCATAATCGTTTAAGATAACTAGTGCTACTCGCCATCAAAAACGCTTCAGTACGAGCAACACAAGGATAAACAGATAAACGCAACACTGCCTCGACCATGCAGGGCATGATCGGAGCAGCATGTCGATTACCTGGAGAAGAGCCCTTGAAAGGGGTGGCGATGCGCCGAGAGTTTGTTTGTGGATGATTGATTCTCTTTATTGATTCTCATGATACATATTTATAGTCCGGAGACTTTGATCTTAACTAACCCTAGCTGATTACGATTCAATCTCTAACTCACTATATTTAAACTATTCTTAGATACACGGCCATCCTGGCCCTTGACATGTTTGTACAGAGGCCGATTCGCAGACCATTACGATGATTCTCTTCAGCCCATGTTGCTCTCGGCCCATCCTTTGGCCCAGCCAAATTATGGTGATAACAGGTTGACCAAGTCTTATCTGGAAACGCATATATGCTTGAGGAGTTAGATGGCGTCAAGTTTCCAGTGGCGGTCAACAGTCAACATCTCAAGAAATACTTCCTAAGTATGTGGGATGGTGAGCGGTAAAGCCGATGCTATGCATCAGGCTATGAATCGGTATGATCAGTAGGCCCGTACAAGAGAAAGCCGATGCCGCGCGAAAGGATACGAGCCGACAAAGCCGGATGACTCGTACAGGCGAAAGCCGATGACATGCGTCAGGCTGGGTACAAGGGAGGAAGGCCGATACGTGCAGTCGGCCCATATATATAAAAGAGAAGTACTTTGTACCTAATACATTGGGTCGAGGGAATAGCCGATGTATAACCATCGACTTTAGAATCTTTATACAGATACATACAGGTTTATCTAACAAAGGGTGATTATAAGGAAGCCTACTGAAGGAACTCGTCGATGGCGGCAATAGCCTCAAGACAGACACAATCAGCTTCAGCAATCACCGCTTCATCATCCTTATCCACTCCTGACACCACCTGCCTGCTCAAAGCGCTCAGTTCTACAAGTTCTGCCTTCAGTTGGGTGGTCAGGGCTTCTGCTTCCCGTTTGGAGCTGGCAATAAGATCTTTCTCTTCTTGGATGCACTGCTCGGTTGCCCGGACCTTAGCCTTGAGGTCTTCTAATTCCTTCTCCAGAAGATGAAGCCTTTGAGAGTGCACAGATGTATCGGCTTTGGCATCCAGAACCGCCTTCTTCTCATTGAGCAATCAGCACCTCTCGGCAATGTCAGCCTTAAAGGGGGCTTGATAACGGCGAGTCTCAATCCTATGACGAGCCTATTCTACTCTTGCCTGAAAGAATGGGAGGTGCCCGGCCGGCTAGAGCCTGATCTGGAGGACTTCAGGAAGTTGAGATTTGATCTCCTCAAGATTCTGCCTCACTGCACCGGAATCCTGGACCAAGGCGTCAATTGGAGCTGATAGAAGGCCCTTCACGCGGAGAAGTTGACTGGCGACATCGGTCGAATCTTGTTGACGATCATCAACTTCTAGTATGGCTGAACCGACAGACGCAGGGTCAAAGGAAGGCAACTCCGAGAGGTTCAGGCCCTTAAAGAAGGCACAAGATTAGTGCAGCACAGGGGAAATATGTAAACAATTTGGTGAGAAAAACATACCTATTCTGGAGGAGGAGTAATGATAGCCGATGAAGTGATGATCAGCTCCTGAGGACGCGCCCTTTCTGGAGGAGGAGCAATGACAGCTGATGAAGTGATGATCGGCTCTTGAGGACTTACCCTTTCTGAAAGAGGAGTGACAGCCGATGAAGCAACGATCGGCTCTTGCAAGCGCGCACCTTTCGGAGGAAGACTGATGGTCGACAAGGTGACAGTCGGCTCTTCCAGAGAGGGACTAACATCCAACGTGGCAACAATCGACTCCCGCAGACCTCGAGGGACGACCGAAGCATCAACTGGATCTTGAAGGTTGACTAAGGTGTTGACCGTTGTCAAAGGATCTTCTGGAGCCTCTGAAGGTGAGTCTTTTTGGCATGCAGGCTCTTCCCCAATAGAAATGTCTACAACATCGGTCTACAAGAAAGGAAAGAACAATCAAGTCAGGATTTACATGATCAGAGGATCAGATTATAAGAAGGGCGATCTAAACCTGGCTGACGATCAGAGCTTCTTAAGTGGTGGAAGATGTCCCTATTTCCTTTCGAATTTTTCTGACGATCATCTTCCTCACCTTGATTTGGGCCCGGGAGGCAGCAACATCAGAGGATCATTTTCGCTTGGGAGTTAGCTTTGCGGTGCTAGGCTGGATCCGCATGATACGTTTTGACGGGGGAGGTGCATTTTTGCCAAAAAGGACCACGGGGGCAACCGGTGAAAACTGGAAAGGGGATCCATCATCATTCCTGGGCTCCAGACCATCTTCCTGCTGCAGAAAGAGCAAATGGAGTCAGAAAAAGAATTGAGCGGAGTCAGGCGGAAAATATTGGATTGATGGTAATACCTCTTCATCGGGGGCTTTGTACTCAGCGTGGATCTGCTGCAGCATCGGCCCCAGGGCTTTCCGGAACACATGAGTCTTCCACATTGACCACGAGTTCTCAAAGTCAACGGCCGAAGAAGTGAATGATAGGTCAACAGGGGTTAGGATGAGAATGTCTGAAACCTGAAGAATCCACAAAAATCAGACAACTGGAAAAGGGTCATTTAATGATGCAAGGGATCTAGTAATCGTTGCATTAAATTAGTAAAGGTCAGAGTTTACCTTTAGGCCAAAGACACCCGCATCGGCATTTAAGATCCCGCCATCAGAAACCCCAAAGACAAAGAACCTGGGAACTGGATCTAGGGTTAGCAGCGCAAGTATGAGTTTGTGCTCTAAAGGCTCTGGTTCAGATCTTTGTGCTTAGGGTTTATGAGCGGAAGGGTTTTGGAGAATAACTTGGATTCGGGGAATCTTTGGAGATCTATTTTGGGGAAGGTTCCGGATTTAAGTGGAAAATAAAATGAATTGGAGAATTGACTTGGATCCGGATCAGTATTTTGAGGAAAGGAACCGATGCGTTGCCATCGGCTCTTAACAGATCGGTCTCTCAACAAATTGTGGTTGAAATAAAAGATTTTATTTACAATGGGGAGTGAGTACAAAAGGGGAGCCGATTGCTCCTAGAGCTGATCTATCGGCTTAATCCTACAGTCTACCACCAGTAGACGCCGGAGGTTCGGCAGCGCTTGGTCGGTGGGGCCGTGCTGATGTCGCTGTCGCCACTGCTGCCGTCGACATTGCTGCCATTGTCTCCGCCGCTGTTGCTGCTGAAACCGTTGTCATCTTCGGTTTCTTCGTCGTCGTCGTCGTCGTCCTCATCGTCCGACGATTCGCCAAGGAGGAAACCTCCTGCTACCAAGTCCTCCTCGGTTGATGAGGAATCGGCTTCTTCTTCCGAGGAGGAGAAGAAGTCTTCTTCCCAGGATGCGTCGTCTTCGTCATCTTCCTCCAGCTCACCACCGAGGAGGAGGTGGAGGCCTTCACCATCGGTCAGGGACTCATCGTCCTCTAACCAGGACTGGAAGTCCCATTCTTCTACATCCCAATGCAGGGGGTGCACGGATTTCATACACGGCTATGGGGTCATACTTTGGAGTGGGCTCTCAAGTGGACTCGGACTCGAAGGAGATGGTGGAGGAAGCAGAGGAAGAGGAAGAAACCATTACGAGAAGAGGAAAATTGAATCAGGTATGATTGCTAATGGCTGAAGGAAGGGGATGAGAAAAGGAAAGTTACCGGGGGCAGGTTTATAAAGACAGAGTGCAAGATGAATCGGCATCATAGTGGTTTCCAAGGAGCCTGATGCAGAGCAGTCACATCCCCTGGAAGTTGAAGAGGCACGCCTGTACGGATTTCGGAAGTCGAAAAGGCGGGGTGATTAAAAGAGAAATGGTTTCAGAATAACTATTGCCAAAACCAGGGGGGCATGTGTTATCGCCATAATTTAGGAGGGCCAAAAAGGTGGGCCGAGAAGCAAGATGGGTTCAAAAGGGAATCATAATGGGTTTGCAAATCGGGCCTTATGCAGGTGTTTGAGGCCAAGGTTAGCCATGTATTTAGATAGGCATGTGTGTTTAAATAGTTTAGATAGAGATAGCCAAGATTCGTGTCATGTTTAGTTAGGATTGGCTAGGGAAGGCAAGTCTACAGACTATAAATATGTACCCTGGATTATAAAATCAATCAATCAATCATTCACCAAAAACTCTCGGTGCATCGCCACCCCTGTTCTAGGGTTTCTCGGGTAAGTGCTGTGCAGCCCCGATCACGCCTGCGTGATCGAGGTGGCATCGTCCCTGCTTATCCACCTTTTGTGTTTCTCATTCTAAAGCGTTGTTAATGGCGAGCAGCACTAGTTATCTTAACGTTTATAGAGTAGCATCAGCTCTTCCATGCTTTAATCGTGCTTTGTTTGTTACCTGTAAACGTTCAGCTGTCATTGCGCCCGATCTCGGGTGTAAGGGCAGCATCTTGCTCTATTTTATTTAGTAGATCCAATCTGTTATGGTTAATCTTCGTTTATCAAAGATTTAGCTTAATATCTGCATGATTAGACCCTTCAAACGGATTGAATGTTCCTGCAGTATGTTTGGTGCTTTATGATAGCTTAAAAAGTGATTATTCCAGGAATCGGCTTCTAGTTGGTTTTTAGTCCTCTGTTTAGGTTGTTGTTTCATTACCTTCCATATCTGTTAGGCTCAATTACGTGTAGGATGTTCTGGTTATGCAGTGAAAGCTTTAACCGTCGTAGATTGGATTAGCTAAGTGGTTACGGGGCAAGATTTATGTTATCATCGGATATGTTTGCCTTGTTTATAGATCCGATCTAGTACTGAACACAATCGGCTCTTTACAGCCGATATAGGGAGTCACCCGATGAGCCGATCATGGCTCGGACTAATGTTTATATGTGTCTGTGCATGCAGGAAACTAATATATAACACCTTCCTGATCAGGTACAAGGTCAGGTGGCACGCCTAGCAACCCGGACGCCAGGACGTGTGCTGGATTTCGGGCTGTTGACCGAGGGACCGGGGCTCACCAGCAGTCCCGGAAGCCTCCCGGCTCCTCGTGTTGCCTGTCGCTGCTCGCCGGCGGGTTTTGACCGACAATAGTCATATAATAAAGTACTATTATACTCTATTTCGTTAATGCATTGTTTCGGATATTCACTTGTGACGTCTACTGTATGTGCCGAACTTGATCCTGGCGCACATATGGGATGCATTCGGTTACCTTTTCTAAACCGGGTGTGACACTGTGCGGGGCTAATTATCGAACACTAAGCCATCGACTACCTCCAGAAGCGCTGCACTCTAGATAGCTCTACATGGGCGTCTCGAGCATCTTATCTAAGTCCTACGATTGCCAGTACTACTCAACAAGGCAGTACTCTGAACATATCAATAGGCATTAAAACAAAATAGACATATTCACATACATACACAATCGTTCAGATTGTTCACAACATGGATATTGTCCTACTATTGGCACTCCTTAGCCTATACGAACTAATCCGCAAGCTCACAAATACCGATGTAGCTTTGACCAGGGAGTTTATCTGGGATATCGAATCCAAGGAACGATAAGCGCAACCAGACCTAGAACTATTCAACCGAACCCACCAGGGGAGAAGAGGTAAGAGGGTAGAGGCCCTAACTTCAGTTAGCCAACTCGTTACCCAGATAACTTGTTATCTACTAACTTGATCTGCTTCGGCGGCTGGAAGAGGAAGGACATCAAAAAGAGGTGAGAGGGGAGTCCAACGGCAACCTGCTACTATTGCTATGAAAGTGGTGGACTACGAGGGACGGACATGGCTATCACCACCTGCCGCCTACCATAATGTTCTATGAGGTGGAACACAACCCAAAATAACTATCTAGCCTATGCACCACGCCTACACTATCAAGTTACTCACTTCCGCCTCGCGCTAGGCTAGCCGGCTTAAGGAAGTTGCCACGTGTAACCGCCTTTCTTGTGGATGCTCTTGATCACTCCTAGAGGTCGGTAATGGTCGCGTCTCTTTGAGGTTGGATAGTTAGAGGCCGAATGGCCTGGTCAAGGTTAGTCAGCCTGGCTCTGGCTCCTCTCAGCCCTCTGTTGCACCAACTTGTTGATCAATGCGTGCATGTGCTCCAGGAAGGTGGTTTTGAGCCTGAAGACCAAGGTAGTCACTGCATGTGGGTCCATCAATCCATGGCTCAAGCCTTTCGACCATAGGATGTATTTCTTTGTGATGTGCTAGTTAGGATGGCTTGAACTTGTGTTTGTGTGCATGCAGATGAAGTTTGGGCCTGAAAGGCCACAATGCCAGGCCGGCCGGCCTAGGAGAGGTCGGTCGGCCTCGGATTTCTCCCAATTTGGCCGAATTTCGGATAGTGAGCTCCTGAAATAAAATAATCACCAAAAGTAGTGGAACTCATCAGGGTTAATGGTTTTAGCATGATTGTGGCTATGAAAGTATGGAATCAAGAGCAATGTTGGTGATAAAAATCATAGAAATCAACCGCCAACACGCCCCCACACCTAGACTTTGCTCGTCCTAAGCAAATGGGGTTGAATTAGATCCAGAGGATCAAGCAAAGTCTAGGATCATGAAACCAAACCATGCGTAAGAGTTATTTCTAAGCTTTCCGTCATATCTTGGACTCCAGGTAGCTAACACCTTCACTTTCACCTATTGATCCTCAAAACAACTCAATGGAGAGCATAGTTCTTCCTTCTTCTCAGAACTTAGAGAGTTTTGTAATTTTTTCCAATTTAGGAGGCATACTCTCATTCTCTCAAGACACTAAGTCACTCAAGGTGTTTAATCCTCACAAAGGCTCTTTATGAAGCCTCACCTACCTCAAGAGAGGTATGTATGTGGAGCTTAAGGTAGAAAAATGCATATCTTTTCCATCGATGTTGCAAGATCAAACAACTTGTCACTAAGGGATCATGTCAACCATAGACTTTGGTCAAGTGCAAGTGAGTGTGGAGAATGAATGTCCGTGGGTGGTGTCTGACTCGAGCTTCTTCCATCTTTCCCCTCTTCATTTTCTCTTTTTTTTTTAACTCGAGCAAGATGGTTTCTCACTCGCTTTCTATTTTTTTCTTTTAGGGGGATGAAGAGCTGCTTGAGAACCACATTTGATGGACTTTGTTCGATGGATGTGTACATGTATGACCAAAGTACCAGGGTGTATGACATGTCTCAAGAGGCAACGATGTATGATCAAGCACAAGATGTAAAAGATAGCTATGTGGGTTCAAACAATATCATGTATGTGTATGGCTCTGGATAGGACTTGGCAAGATTGATCATGAATAAGAGTTGCCTCACTTTTCCTTTTTCAAAATAAATTTCTCCAAGTCTTTGAATCAGAAAGAGCATGTCTCACAAATCATTGTATCATGAAGGTCAATAAGCAAAAGTTCAAGTGATTCTATCATAAAGTTCCAAAGGCACATAGATACTTGCATTAGAAATAAATTTGGGCACCTTTGATAAACATGTAAAGATTTCATCTTCTTCTAGGTGCCTCATTCAAATTTTAATTTCATTAATCCAAGTACGAGTTTGAACGAAACCCAGTAAAGGAAGGGATAAGGGGGTCGCAAACCTCCATGTCGAGCTGTGTGACATCCCGGCCCAACAAGGATGAATTTGAGCCCACTAGTGGCCCAAGTGTGAGTGGCATGACATGTGTGGGGAGTTGTCCCACCTTGCTAGTTGAGGGGGAGCCTCACCAACATATAAACACAAGTGCCAAGTGCATTTCAACCCCCAGGTTAACCCTTTTACGCGAAGCGAGGATGAAAGCACAAGCGGGGTGGGTGCGAGTGCATGTTTTACTCACATGCAAGTAGAACTGAGCCATATTTGAAACTGGGGTGTTACAAGCTGGATGGCGTAGGAGGCCGACAGATGGGGCCGGCCGGCCTACAATTGTGGCCTAAACATCAAGTTCAGGTTCCACTCATGCGGGCACGGGTCCAAAGTCCTGTTTCCATCTGCATCTGTTAATTTTGGCACAGGTGGAGGCCGGCCGACCGGGGGCAGGTCGCCCAGCCCTGGTTCGCTTTGGATTTGCTTGTTTTCATCTAGGGACTCATTGATGTGTTGCTCATTTCAAATCCTTGCGCACTTGATGAAAACTCAGAACAGGAGTGTGGTTGGCACAGAAGTGTGCACCAACCACTAGTGACATGGCATGAAACAAAGCAAATCCTTTTTGTTTTATTCAAATTCAAATGGAGGTGCTGCTGGAATTGCAAAAGATTGAAAGCACAATTTGAAAAGGGAAACAAATTCAGCACCTAGAACCTAAACTAATCTAGCCTACCACCCACTCTAATCCCTCAGGTTCGGGGCCCTGTAAAGATCCTCGTTCCTGGTTGCCTTGGCGAGGCGCTTGATCTTGGAGCACATCGCCTTGCGGAGAGTATCAACCTTATCATCAAGGTCCATCCTCTCAATCTCCGACTCGGCCACGCGCTCATCCATATCATTGATCTTTAACTTGAGCGCGGCGAGCTGCTCCCTCAGCTCCTTGATCATAGCACCCTCCTCATCATCATTATCGATGTCCGTGTACACCCAGATCTCCGGAGGGCCACGAATCAGTGGTGGCGAACAAGTGTGCTGCACTGACCTAGGGTTAGAGTCAATAGACTCCCTCTCCTTCCGATCCAAAGGAGGCAAGAGGACCTTCCCAATGCCCACCTTCTGCCCGCGCACACGATGGCATGGCGGACTTAGGCTGGTGGGAGTGTACTTTGGTGACTTGGGCAGCACCATCTCTAGGGCGGTGACATGTGCAACATGCCCTCCCGAAGGGCACGGCACAAGGTGCTTGCCGATCACCTTCCTGGGGGAAAGAGCCCCTGTGGTCGGTCGTGTCGGCGTCTTCACGCAAGTGCGCGCATTGGCCCCTACACCTGGGCTCCTGGTGGGGGACCTCCCATGAGATGGAGATGACTGGCACGAAGGTGAGGGCAGCCGGCCTGAGGCTATTGCCTCTGGCCACCGGGCAGTGGGGAGAAGTTGTCGACCATTGCCAATGGCTCGATGATGCGGACATTGCTAGAGGATGCACGGCTTTGATTGGATTTCGAGGGTGCCGAAGGGGATACATTGGCCATAGTGGCTGATTTTGGTGTCGTGGGGGTGGATTACGCGGCTTAGAAAGTCTGAGTTTGGAGAGGGTGAGAGGTTTCTGGAGGAAGAAGATGTCGAGGCCTTTCAATTTAAAACAACGCTCCTGTCCATGATTCTCTTGGAATTTTGGAAAGGGTCCCGGATAAGGCAAGTCCAAATTTGAACATTCAAAAACAGGCTCGGGGCCAGGCCGACCAGCCTGGGAGAGGCCGGCCGGCCCCACCGTGTCAGGTGTGGGTCCCAGTCTTCTCAAAGCCTCTCTTTCTCACTTCTATTTCTTATTTTTGGGTGCACAACAGGCAAGAAAAGGAAAGAAAAGGAAATGAAGGAAAAGAAAAGAAATCTAGCCTAAGATACGGTACGTTTAAGGTCTGGCGATGACCATAGACGAGGGCTCTAGCTCGGATAACTCGTAGATGTATATTTCTTCGAGTTCTGGTATTTCGGGCTCGAGGAATATTTTCAACCATTGGCCATTGGCCTTGAAAACATTCCCGTCATCATCCTTGAGGGTTATAGCGCTATGATCGGCAATATTAATTATTAAATAAGGTCATTTCCACTTACTTCCAAGCTTACCATGGCCAAATAAACGAACGTGAGAGTTAAAGAGTAGTACCTTATCTCCCGTATTGAAGTGCTTGATCTTGATACGCTTGTCATGCCATCTTTTAATCCACTCCTTGTAGAGCTTGGAGTTGTGGTAGGCCTTCTCCCTCATTCATCCAGTTCAGCCAATTGCATTTGCCTTTTAACTCCGGATGATTGGAGATCCATGTTCCACCTCTTGATCGCCAGTGGGATTTGAACTCAAGTTCAACTGGTAAATGGCAAGTTTTGCCATAGACCAATTGGTACGTTGCCATTCCTATCGGCATCTTGAAAGCTGTTCAATAAGCCCACAGTGCCTCGGGTAACTTGCTCTTCCATCCTTTCTCCATGGCATTCATTGTTTTCTACATAATGTTCCTGATTTGTCACACCCAGTTTTGAAAAGGGAACCGAATGCATCTTATATGTGTGCTAGGATCAAGTTCCACATATATGATAGACAATACAAGTGTATATCCGAAATAATATCATAACAAGAGAGAGTATCATAGTACTTTATTATATGACCAAAATTTTTAATCTTAAACGAATAAGTAAACGTTTATAACTAGCAGCGAACTTTAACTTCACAAGCAGATGACTGGGAGACATATGCCTAGTACTCTTCAAAATCTTTAGGGAACTCCGGACAATTATCTTGTTCTGAGCAGCATTAGTTTTAATAAAGCAAGTGTGAGTACACTTATGGATGGTACTCAGCAAGTGGAGTAAATTATATGACATGCAAGGCTAAAATCAAGGAAAGGCTGATATGGTTTAACTGTGATAAGCATATTTAGTTGACCAAGTTTTATTTAGCAAGCATTAACTAGATATAAGTATATACCAACCCTTAAATAAATAAAAGATATAAGATAACAACAACAAATAAAGAACATCAATTTAAATCATCTTTATGTTCAATTATCATGTGAGGGTCCAAGCCGCTCTTAACGGTGAGTAGGCTGATATATCAGTTTTCACTCTGGAGATGTTGTACACTTAAACCACAATTCGTGTTTCTCTTGATGCCCGGGTTTGCAAGGCCCTTAAACACTTCCAAGGTGAGTGGCAGAGATTCACTACGAGGCCTTTACAAAGATTCCCTAACTTATGACAATCCGCTAAGGTTTCAAGTCAAAACGGTCATAGCCCTCCCTAATGAGATAGTGCCTTAGCCAAGGACCACATATCATAAAGCCTCAAGAGGACCGAGCTATACCCTGATGATGCAACCCCTCTTGCCCTTTCGGTAAGATTATCATAAGCTAAAGTTTCTAATTAAATAGCCAAGACTAGAGCCATGTAGTATTGTGGTTGCACTATTTTCCTAGGTGGTTCTCCATGTTCCAATTAATACAATGATCTTAATTATCACCATAAAAGTATTCCAGAACATGAGTAAACCAGTGTAGCATAATTTTCAAGTTATCCAACCAAAGTCTAAGTAAAAGCAACTAGCATAGCTACAACATAAATATAATAACTCAGGTTTAATAAAGGAAGTTCAAAAGAAACAAGGCACATCCTTAGTTTGGGATCCATCATATTCTAGACACATGCATATAAAATAAAGGTGTGTATTTATAAAGTTATTGGGACTGAAGTATGATCAAGGACCACTTGCCTTCGTCAAAGAACTGCTGCTGCTGAGGAACGTCTTCAAAGCTTTGCTCTTGCGGACCCTCGAACTGCACACCGTCTATCGTAACACACAAGTACATACAAACAAACAAATACAATATATAAGAAACAGTACACCAAACAATATAAATAGAGCAAACAACATTATAAAGCTACTCTATATGTCGCAAGGGTCGCGTGAGCGCGAGAATTGATGAAAACGGAGAAGTTATGGCTAAAACATGATTCTAGGGGCTTATTTGTAGAAGATTTGAGGCTAGAAGGGCTCTGAACAAAGAAACCGAGGGCTAGAACATAAATTAACCTTAGATCTAGGGTTTAGATTGCAAAACAGAGGGGCTAGGGATGGCGGTTCTATTTTAGAAAAGGATAGGGACCTAAATAGAAGAAAAAGGATCTATTCGTGGATACTTTTGAACTACCATGGACTGCGGGTTGATTTCGATAGAACTCAGGGGCTAAAGTGCAAAATAACCTAGGGTTGACCGCTATCAGTTCATTTATCGGATCTAGATCGGACGGCAGCGAAGCGGCTGGCGCTGCGGGGCGACGTCGGCTCGTCAGGAAATCACGTAAACGCGACTCCGACCACGGATTCGACTCGGGTTTGGCCTGGGAGAAAGAGAGCGAGGAGGGGAACGCGTCTACGGGGTTAAGACGAAGCGCTGATGGCTGGGGAAGGCAGGCAACGGCGAGGCACGCTGGCGAAGCTTCGGCGAGCAATCGTGCGCACGGGTGGATGGAAAACAGAGGGGAAAAGGGCCGGCGAGGATCCTCACCCCAAGGCGGAGCTCCGGTGGCAGCTTGCGGTAGCAGCGGAGCGGCGAGGCGGTGGCTGCAACGGCGATCAAAACCCAGCGTCAATGGCGGCGGCGGCTAGGGCTTCGAGGGTGAGAGGCAGCAGCTGCGGGTTTGACTGGTTCTAGGGCACGGGGCTGCGTTTTATAGGGTGGCCGCAGGCCTTGGCATGCGGGTCTAGGGCTCCGCGCGGTGGGGGAAGGCCGAGACGTGGCCGGACTCAGATGCGAGTCCAAGCCGGACTCGTGCTGGAGGTCGGGGACGACCCTGATGGGCGGGTCCCGCCTGTCAGCGTGAGAAGAGGGAGGGGAGAGGGAGCTGGCGCACGCGGGCCGTTGGGCCGGGGATGGGGGCGAGCAGGCCGCGCGCGATGCAGGCAGAGGAGGGAAAGAAGGCGAGCTGGGCTGGGCCGCAAGGAGGGAAAGAAGGGGAGGGAAAGGCCAAGTTGGGCTGGGCCGCGTGGGAGAAAAAGAAAAGAGAAGAAAGAAGATGGGCTGGGCCAAAAAGGAAAAAAGAGAGAGAGAGAGAGAAAGAATTGCATTCAAATGCATTTGAATTTGAATTTAAAATTTAAATTCAAATAGAAGACAAACAATAAAACAATGCAATGCGGCATGAAATGCACAAAACCTATATTTCCTTATGTTTCTTTTTATGGTTAAGTAAATTACTATTAATTCATGATAAATGCTCTAAAATCAAATAAAATAGAATAAAAACCTTATCGACCCTGTAAAGAATCTAGCAAAATTTATTTAGATTCCTAATTTGAAAATTAGGGTGTTACATGATTTGCTTGTTTGATGTTTCTGCTTGGCCACTTGTCTGTGGATGGTATGGAGTTGCACTCCGATGATCTACTCCCAACTCGCTGAGACACTTCCTGAATGTCTTATCAATGAAGTGTGAGCCTCCATCACTGATCACCACTCTAGGAACTCTAAAGCGAGGAAATATGATTTCCTAGAATATTTTCTTTGAGTTCTTTGAGTCGGCCGCAACGCAGGGAAGTGCTTCAACCCTTTTGGACACGTAGTCCACTACCATCAAGATGTACTCACACTGCTCTGACATGGGGAAAGGACCCATGAAGTCTATTCCCCATATGTCAAAGATTTTTACTTGAAGGTTGCTCTTCAGTGGCATACCATCTCTGGAATTGATATTCCCATATTTCTGACATCTTGAGCATCGCCGCACAAACTCTTTAGCGTCTCCATACATGTTTGGCCAGAAGAATCCACTCTGCCAAACTTTAGCATGGGTTTGAAATGCTCCATAATGCCCTCCATATGGCGAGGAGTGACAATGCTCCAGAATCTTGCGGGTCTCACATAGCAGGATGCAGCGGTGGAGTAAACCATCAGCACAGACTTTGAATAGATAGGGGTCATCCCATAGGTGATATATGCTGAGGTGAATCAACTTCTTTCTATCTTCTCCTGGAGGTATATATCTAGTCACCATGTAATTGACTAAGTTTTCATACCATGGACTGGTTGTAGTGACCTTCAGAAGAGTCTCATCTCTCAAGTAGTCATCAATCGGTAAGTCCGACCCTTTTACTTGCATCCTTGAGAGATGATCCGCCACATAATTGTCTGCTCATTTCTTATCTCTTATTTCTAGATCAAATTTTTGTAGGAGCAGAATCCAACGGATGAGTCGTGGCTTATGTAACACCCTAATGTAAAATTCCAAGATTTATAATGAATTTAAATTGGCTCCATTAATTTTCTAAGGATTTATCTTGCCTAGCTTGCATTTAATTTAATTAAATTACACAAGTAATTAAAAATTTATTTAGGTTCAACATGTTTGTGCATTCATGCTGGTGCATAAGTTTAATTTGAGTGAGTGCCTAGGGTTGAATTCAAACTTTGTTTGAATTCAAATGGATTTGAGTTTGAAGACTAGAAAAGTAAATAGGAAAGGATTTGGTAAAGGGCAGACCAGCCCAGGCAGCCCGGCCTGCTTCTTTCTATCCCTTGGGCCGGCCCCCTTCCCCCCCAGCCCATTCCCCTTCCCTCTCCCACACGTGGCCTGCTCCGCTCGGCCCACCTCCTCCTCCCGCACTCAGCCCAGCACCCCACTCCAGCCCGCCCGCGCTCTCTCTCCCTTTCCCGCTGACCGCCCGACCCCACCTGTCGGCGCCCCCTTTCTCCTTTTCTTTCTTCTTCCCCCGCATCACCGGTCGCGCAACGACTGCCGAGATCTCCGGCGAGCCGCTGCGCCGGGCCCCCACACCAAGGGTGCTCCGCCGCCCCACAAATAGGATCCCCAAACCTCCTGCACCCTTACCCCCTACCCCGCGGCCGCCACCTGAACCCTAGCGCCACCACCCGCGTGCTCCGCCGCGCAAAGCTCACTGCCCCGCCGTGGACCGGCCGCTCCGCCGCACCCCAGCCTCAACCAAACCCCCCGATAGCTTCCCCTCGACGCCAGGAAGCTTCCCAAGCTCTTCCCTCATGATCCCGACCCGTGTAGCGCCGGAATTCCACCCGAGGACCACCGCCGGTGAGTTGCTCCTCGCCCTCGATTCCTCACCGCCGGTAGCCCTCCGACCCTCTGAACCCCTATGGCACCTCCGCAGGAGTATCACGAACTGACCCGTGGGGATCAGAAGCCCGGAGACGCCCTGCATCGACCTCCCCCACGAGCGCTGCCCGTCCCCGCTGCTCGGACCTTGCCGCCGACTACCCTGCGCTGCCTCTCCAGTCGATCTGAGCCCTCGGTGAGCACCACGTGGTCCTGCTCTTCCTGTTGCGCTAGGTCCGATAGACCGTAGCCCACCCTTGTGGCCGGACCACGCACGCCGGCGCTCCACCGCCGCTTCTCCATCGGGGCGGGCCCTCTGCAGCTCTGCACCGCCACCTTGTCGCCCTGTTTCAGCTTGCCTTTGCACCGCGCACGCGCTCGGCCCTGTTTGCTCCCTCTCCTGCGCCCAGATCAGCATGCACGCGCGCACGCCGACAAACGCCGCCGCCCAAACCCGCCTCCACCGTCGCAACGGTGTCCCCGAGCACCCCCGATGCCCGCAAGTGTCCCAGGTGGATTACGCGTGTCACGCTGATCACGGCAGACCCAAGCCCCGCTCGATTTGACCACCGGAGCGCCGGAATAGGCGAAGTTCGGTGACCTCGAGCCGCGCGCCGCCGCGGGAAATCATCTCCAGCGATCGGTGCCGCCACCCCGCGCGCCCAAACCCCGTGAGCCGTCTGATCCTGAGCCAACGCCCCCGATTAGATCGCGGTCCGTTTAGATCTGAGCCGCGAGATCGGGATCCAACGGATCAGATCTGTAGATACCGGTTCGTGGTTTGGATTAGGTCTGAGCCGTTAGATTTAGATCCGTTGGCTCAGATTAGAAGTTACCAGTTCGCCCTGGCAGCTTTGCTAAAGAGACCCTGAGTTTCTTTGGAATCAACCCGCAGTCCACCCCCGTTCAAAAGTAATTCCAGATAAGCCCTGTTTTTAGCGTTTAGACCCCTGAGCTTCTTGGATACAGAACCCACCATCCAGACCTTGAATTTTAGCGCGTTAGACCCTGCGTCTATGGTTTAATTAGGTTTAGGCCCTCAGTTTTTTCACAGAAACCCCTAGAACCTTCTATTTTCTTACAGAAAAGTCCCTAGACCTTGTTTTAGCCCTAGTTTTCGCGTCTTAGCTCCGTTTTAGGTGGTTTTCACGCTCACGCGATCGTTGTAACATGTAGAATAGCTTTAGCTTAGTTTTGTGTGCTGTTTTATTGTAAGTTGTACTATTCCTTATCTTTTTCCCTTGTTTGCTTGTATGTGCCTATGTGGACCATGCTTGGACGTTACGATCGTGAGTAGACGTTGAGCCATCGGAGGAGTACCAGGAACCACCTTCTTCAGAGCCCTTTGGGCAGCAGCAGGAAAACTTTGAGGAAGGCAAGTATAACATAAACATCCTATCACTTTTAAATATAATTTCATACTGCATTTTAATACTGTATGGCTATAAGGATTTTCTAGCCACTTTTATCCTTTATATAAATACCTTAGGTTGCATTTTTGTTAGTTGTGCTAGGTGCCGCGCTCTCACACCTTATTGTCCTTTTTAATTAAATTTGATTAATGGGATATGCAACTTGGTCTTGAGAGTGGCCCTCTGTGCTGTGTGCTTGAGCGGCTCACGTCTCGTTAAAATATGATTTATTAGAAACATGGTTTAGGGGGCCAGCACAGTGCTTAGTGCTTGGTTGGCCACTCTCCATAAGGACCGGTTCATAGAGCGACAACCTGGGACAACCGCGCAACCACAAGACTGGAATGGGACGGTCTTGACTTACTAATTAGGTCATTTTGGTTTGGGAGTAACTTTCCTGCAGGGCAGGAGGGGTGGCAAGCTTCAATGGTCCCTGCTCCTCCTGCCTGGTCTGTGCTGTGTGCTTGTACCTCCGTGAGGTTGGCCCCATCATCGCTGATCCAGAAACCTTAGCGGTTACACCTTACTAACGTGATCCTTTGTAACGGTCTCGTAGTGCGCTTGCTAGTCATCTCACCTAAGGATGTGTGATGAACAACTAGCGTAGCTCACGTCTTGTGGGTAAAGTTGTGCAACCTCTCAAGAGTGTAAAACTGGTATACTAGCCGTGCTCATGATTATGAGCGGCCTAGATGCTCCGTCTGATTAGTGGGGTTTGTCTTTGGTGGTTGGCTTGGAATTTCAGTAGACTCATGAGTAATTTTGATTAATTATTTATGCAACTTGGGTTATGGTAATTTATCCACTTGTAGAAAATAGGTTTAATAAAATTTGCCAAGATTAAAAGCTAATGCAGTTGAGTCAGCTAACTTTAGAGCCTCATAATTCGTGTTATACTTGTTGAGTACAAGTTGTGTACTCACACTTGCCCTCTTCACTCTTCTGTTCTCTTTGGGATATCTTCGACTGCTGCTCAGTACCAGGCGACGTGGAGGACTACATCAGCGGGCTCGACGACTTCTAGGCGTTTGTCTCCCGGCCGACGTCCCTGTGGTGCCCTGTTCTTCATGTATTCATTTTACGCTTCCGCACTCCTTGAACTGATTCTTGATTCAGTTGTAATAAAGAATTCGGTTACAATTTATACGCTTTTATTTCGTGATATGTGTTGTGATATCTTGATAATTCTGTTGTATATATGCGTGACTTGATCCTGGTGCATATATGATTGCTCGGTTTATGTACTTGTAAATCAGGTGTGACAGAATTGGTATCAGAGCCATGTCGACTGTAGGACAAAGCCTAGGTAGAAAAGGTCGAGTTTAAGGATTTCTTTTCTCTTGCCTTGCTTCCGCAAAACTCAAAAATTCATTTCTGCTTCTATTCCTTGAGTCCTAAACTTCGATTTGCTAGTTCTCTCTCTTGTCCTTTCCGAGAATTAGTCTGGCCCCTTCCGTATACGTTGGCCTACAATTTTCTGTATGTCCTCATAAGCCTAGGATGCCTTGCAAAAGAAAAATACGCTAGAGAGCCTGTTTGTTTAGTCGAGTGGAGTGATAAACTTGGCTAATTTTTGAATATTGGGTGTTTGTGATGGTGCAAAATGTTTGATTTGGATTTTTGGTTGATTGCATAGTTTAGAAGTTAAACTTGCTCATGCAAATCGACTTTAACGCAAACTTGAATTAAGTAATAAAACTGAGATAGACCGTTTGGGGTAAAACCGTACACTCTTTACTCTCTACTTTATCCTGTCAGAGTTTTCCTTCCAGAATCGTACAATATCGGTCTCTTATAAATTCCATTTCTGCTGCAAATAGATGGTGAATACCAGGAGCACCGGCACTGGTTCTAGCCAGCAGGGGCAGAACAACCAGGGTACCGACCAGCCGATGCTGATGCCTCCACCTCTGACTCCGGAGCAGTTCTTCCAGCTCCAGATGCTGATGATGGCCACTCTAAACTGTGACACTCAGGTACTTAGTATTATCACACCCTAGATTTTAGTATGAAGTTGTGTGCAAAATATGGTGAAAGTGTGTTTAAAAATTTTAAATGATAAGGAAAAAGAGTATTTATATAATTATAAATTAATAAAGATCCTTTAGTGTTAAATAGGTGAGAATGGGAAGTGGAATCCAAATACATAAAGGTTGTTTTAGCAAAAGTCAAAAACTTGTGTTTAAATCGCAAATATAGGTGAAACTACACATAGGATGTACATGTAGTGTAGTTTTTAAATAGGATTTATATAAAGTTTAGAAATTTTGCTAAGTTTTATAGTAGTTTCAAATCCTTTGCTCTTCTGCAAATGAACCTTAAGACAAAGTTGTAGATTTTGATAAACCCTACACTTTTGCTTTTGGGTCCATCTTCATTTGAGCTCTGGTTTGGAAGTTACTTAGACATTACAGATGGAGTCCTTGTGTTTTGGGAATTTACATTTCAGTCCCCCTTCGTCTACCTTCCCTCTCCCTCCTCTGTTCCTCTGCCCGATGCGCCGCCGCCGCTCTACCGGCCATGTGCAGCGCCCCCGCCGCCTCCGCGCCGCTCTGGGCTGCGCCACGTGCCCTCCCCTGCGTTGCCGCCGCCCTCCCGACCCCGCGCTGGCCCGCTCCTGCGTTCCCCACGTCGCACCGCCGCTGCCAGTGCCGCCACGCGCGCCGTCGGAGTGCCAGCTCCTGTTCCCGCACAACCACATCTCCTTCTAGACCCCGGGCACATCCTGGAGCCCCTCGCGCACTCACTCTTGTGTTTGCACACACTTATTTCGCTCATTTTCCCTTGTTCCGACCACCACCCCTCACCGGACCTCCTCCGCGGTTCCGGCTCAACATCGTCAGCCACCCACGCCACCTCCGAGCCCTAATCCAGTGTTACCAGAGCATCATCGTGAACCGCTAGTACTCCTCAACCCATCCAATTTCGCTTTCCCTCACCGTAGCACCATCCCTCGCGGCGTCGGCGAAGCTTCTGTTCCGCCGCCGCTCGGCCTCGCTGTCGCCCCGCCGTTGCAGAGCCGCTTCAGTCTAGCCAAGGGCACCAGCATCACCGCGCTGACCCATAGAAGCTACCTAGACACTTCTCCACTGCCCTCAGGCACCCCGGCCAACAGAACACCGGCCGCCATCGCCGCCGGTGATAGCCCGAGGTCCACCTCACCGTCGACGACCACTTTCCGCCTTGTTTCCGGCCCAATTGGGTACGGGAAACGCATCCCCATACTCTCGCGATGCATATAGGCGCCTTACCCATCCATGTTCGCCGACCCCTCGCCGGGACCACGAGCACGCCGTCACGGCCGCCGCCATCCATCGTCGCCGGCCCTGCTCCGCCGTTGCTCGTCGAGCACATCACCCACCATCGTGACCAGTAGCTCCTGTAGGCCACGTAGCACCTATTCTTCCCTAGCCAAACCCTCGCCGCCGGCGAGAACAGGTCGGACCAATGCGCCGGCCGCCGTCGTGGGCTGTCAAGGACCTATTTGTGATTTCTATTTCTGTTCTGAGGGCCCAGGTGCAAGAACCCGAGGACCTCTCTGCAAGACCTCAAACTAGTGTTAGCTGTCAACTTGTAAAATTCATAGGAATGTGTAGAAAAATCCAAAAATTACCAAACCAGTTTTGCTGGAATCTAGCAATATAAATCTACAACTTTTGTTAATAAAGTTTGGTTTGAAACTAAATGCATTTTGATCTATTTTAAACTCAAAGTAAAAGAGTATCTTATGTATAACTTGTGCATATAAACTTATTTTCTTGTAATTTTTGGTATGTAGCTTCTTTAGGCCATGAGTAAGCTTATGTAAAAATTTCAAGCTTAGTATTGCTCTGTAGTTTAAGTAATTTTAAACTTTTGCAAATCAAATTAAAAATGGTTTGAATTTAATTAAGCATGTTCCTGAGGTTTATTTGTTTAGATCTTTTTACCATAACCTAATATGTTGATAATGAGTTCATAATTAAATTTTCAAGAATTTATAATTCTGTTTACTCTGGATTTGAGTTTAAACTTGAAGTTTGAATTCAAATTCAAATGTTTTAGTTTCTATTTTCAAAAAATTATGAGAAATTCACCATAAGCTTATTTATTGGAAATAAACTCAACCACAAAAATTTAAGGTCAGACTCTTTATGGTTTTCCAAATAAAAATCAAACTTGTGGAATTACTTCAAAGTAATTCCATTAAAATAACATAATTGAAGTACAGATGGTAGCTTGGAAATCCCACCCCCTTGTTACATGAGTTTATGTTTGTTAATTTATTGGATTGCAACTTTATCGTGAAGTAAAATCTTTAACTCAAGGACCATCTCACTTAAATCTTTGCATATCATGTAGAGTCAACGATACTCGACGACGGAGACTACGAGCTAGTCTTGGAACGAGACCAAGGGTTTTCTGAAGACCCGATAAACATCGCCGAGACTCTAATTGAAGCTCCGAACAAACGTTCAGAAATCCTTGACACTCCTGCACCCAACCCCACTCAATAAGGCAAGCCCCGTTGCATAACTCAGTATTTCAATTTACTACAAAATATTATACTTATGTATTATATCTTGCATTAAGTCTAGGAGTTGAAATGGAACCCTAGATGCATTGATACTAGGAGCCTCTGTATTGTGCCTGAGTCCTTATCGCATAGATGCTCTGCTAATAGGACCGGCAGAAGTCGAGTGATTTCCTATCACTCACGCGATATAGGAGTTGCATGTTTACCATTGTGCAATCACTATAAGAATAATGGACAGGGTCATATGCAGTATCATGACTTGGAGGTTTACCCTGTCTGTTTTGATAAAAGTTGATAAGGTCGCAGTGTGTGGTAGTGGTGGCTAAGCATTTGAAAGTACTAACCACATGCCGTGAAATATGGTAAAGCGGTAAACCTAGTACCCGATTGGCCTAGCAAATGGACATGTCTCCACCACTCGATTATTTTGGTTTCTGTTGTACATACGCACCGACGTGTGGGAGTACGTTCTGCGTAGCAGATAGGAGTATGATCATGTAGTCGCGCTACAGACGTATGTCCTGCACAATTGGTGTGCGTACCGTCCTGCAGTCGCTTGTGGTGGCTCTGATCCATAACCCGGAATATGAGGGAAACGGTTGCTTCAGAACGATCATTAAATATTCCAAGCGTGTGGGTTAGGTTTACCTTGCAAGGGTGAAATCCAATTCAGAATCATCCGTTTCTCGCGAAGATTAAGACTGCTTATTCCTTCTGCCACATAGAGTAAGAACTGTAACTATTGTTGGAATAATCTTGGTGAATGCTAATTTGTACCTTGCTTGTCTAATATAGGTGCTTATCTAGAATGGCTAATCAAGTTAGAATTTGAAAGCTAAAATTTGAAAGTAGATCATACTCTTTGTTGCTTTTCAGCTGAAATTAAACCCCGAACCATTTCAAGCCTTCATGAGTCTAATTACGGGCTAAGTATACCCAATCCGGGGTAAGTCTTGCTGAGTATAAGTATACTCAGTCTTGCTAGTGACATTTTCAGGTATAACCCTCGAGAACCCCATGGATATTCCCGCACGGTCAACTTCTGTTCTGTTTGGCTGGACCGTGGTGTAGGACCCATCCCCGGCTGGTAGTGACCCTCCTGAGTGACACCAGGCTTTGGGCTAAGCGTGGTGTCAACCTTCGTGACGTGTGTAGTCGCGTGTGATTTTCCTTCCGCTGTGAACCTGGACAAGCTGTTTAGCTTGTCGTTTCAAACAATGTTTGCATAAGTTGGCCGTAAGTTTGAAATGGTTTGTAATAATGCTTATGTTCCTATACACTAAAAGGTGGTGAGCTGTTGTGTAATTGTAAACTCGCCTTCGTGCGAGGTAAACCTGCTTCGATCCTATTGAACCGTGGTTGCATCAGGCGGAGACCCGACAGACCAATGGGTTGTTCCGTTTGAAGTGCGTTAAGTTAGTATCGGTTGTATAGCAATGACTCGCGCACTTGAGCCGGAATAATTCAGGCGGTTCTGCCACATAAACAACACTATTCAGACTCTGCAGTAGATCCACACTCAGCCGCCGCCTCCTCCATCGCAGCAGCCCCGCGACAGGCGTGCGGACTTTCTGAGGGGTCACCCGCCGATGTTCTCCCATGCGGCTGATCCACTCCAGGTAGACGACTGGCTTCGTTCGGTGGAGCACAAGTTGGATGTCGCTCAGTGCGATGACCGGGAGCGAGTTCTATACGCAGCAGGGCAGCTGCGAGGCTCCGCTCTCGATTGGTGGGAGTCCTACTCAGCTCGGGACCACGACGCCCTCACTTGGATCCAGTTCCGGGAGCGCTTCAGGAACCACCACATCCCTGCTGGAGTGATGAAGATGAAGCACAAGGAGTTCCTTGCGCTTAAGCAGGTAAATTAGAGTAAAATCTTTCCGCAATTCCTTTTTGAGCTCAAGCCCACCCTTTTTTATCTTCGTGAAATTGGAAATGCTGAGTAATTTCCATTTTCTTTTTTTCCGGTACTTATCATTTCAGGGAGCTATGATGGTGACCGAGTACCATGACCATTTCCTCCAGCTCGCTCGCTACGCCCCCACTGAGGTTGCCAACGATGGCAATAAGCGGGAGCGCTTCAGGGAGGGGCTAGATGATCACCTTAAATACACGCTCATGAACCACCACTTCGACAACTTCAACCATCTGGTTGACTCTGCCCTCAACACCGAGCGCAAGCGCCGGGAGATTGAGGACAAGAAGAGGAAGATGGCTCCTGCTACGTCTGGCAGCAACACTCGGCCTCGGTACCAGCACCCGCAGCAGCAGTAGAGGCCACCTCCGTCGTACCAGCCGCGACAGCAGCAGTACTTGCCTCGTCCTCAGCAGCAACAGCAGGCGGGACAGGGCCAGAGGTTCCCAGCACCTCCGGCATGCTCAGCCCCACCGGCTCCACCAGCTCCGCGGCAGGGAGTGCCTACTCCTCCTGCTGGACAGCAGGCTCCAGCATTCCCACGGGCATGCTATCACTGCAGCGAGCAGGGACACTACGCCAACGCTTGTCCCCGGAAGGCGCAGTCTAGACAGCAGGGACGCCCAACTCATCTCAAGGCGCCATCACAGGGCGGGGTGAACCACGTGACGGCCGAGTCAGCGGCCGAGGCTCCCAACGTGGTTATTGGTACGTTCATGGTTAATACCCACCCTGCTACAGTGCTTTTCGATACTGGTGCTACGCATTCCTTCATTACTTGGTCTTTTGTCGAGCATCATGGTATTCATACTAGCACATTAAAGAGGTGCATGTTAGTATCCTCACCGGGAGGGCAGTTGAGGTCTCATAACTTCTGTCCCAGAGTCAGTGTTGCCATAAGGGGGGTAGAGTTCAGCGCAAATCTGATGGTGCTAGATGATGAACCCCGACGGGTACGAGGGAGCCCGATCTTTTGATGAGAGATGGTGGTGGTGTGGATTTGGTGGAGGCCGATGTTGGCTGCCCGACTACCACAACCAAGATGGTGTGGCGCCTTGAGCGACAGGTACACCGTCTCCTGATAACTACGATTTGGGGTGGAGGTCAATGTTGTGCTACCCGACTACAACAACCACAAGGGTGCTGCGCCTTAGCGATAGTTACACCGGCTCCGGTTGTTGCTGTTCTTGCCGTGCTAAGAACAGCCTTGAACCTGCAAGCAATCGAAGAACAAGCAAGAACAAGATAACAAGCAAACACTCACGAATTCGATAGAAGGTGGGGTTCTGATACAAGTATTCGTGTGGTCTAGCCGACACACGCGTTTACAAGGAAGTAGCAGCAGCTAACTTACATCAAACAAAACCCAAGTTCTTTTTGTGGCTACTACTTGCTTAAGTAGAAAGGAATACTAGATACACAGGATGTAGTCACGAGGCTTCCTCAGGAGTTTCTGGACGTTTCGTATTTGATCTGCCATTGATTCTTGATCCATTGGAAAGTACACGAAGGGATCTTTTCAACAAGCATTTATTTGCTTTAAACAACCTTGGGAGTTGAAAGATATGGCCCCTTGAAACTGGTACTTGCTGCGGTTAAGAAAGTCCCTTCGGGTTTAGCAGCTTTAATTGCATTGTTCCATTCTCCACTCCTAGCTGGTTCAACTCCCAAGCACCTAAGAATAATAAATTCATCACAAGGCTTTAATAGTACTCTATTTGAGGAAGAATTAATTTGAACAGCTAGGAATGAGTCCACCTGATAATTAAGTTCACGTGCACGGGCCCGTGTCATTGGTCCTGGTTCCGTTGTAAGTGGTGAAGGGGCTGTCGTTGTGGTTGTATCAATGGCAGTGATGTCCTCATCATCCTCCCCTTCTTGCAATAGAGTCGTCCTCGACTCTAGCGTATCCTCCTCACCCATGTATGGTTTCAAATCTGCAATGTTAAAAGAGGGACTAACGCAAAAATCTGCAGGCAACTCAATTTTATATGCATTGTCATTAATTTTGTGAAGTACTTTGAAGGGTCCAGCAGCTCGAGGTAGCAATTTAGACTTTCTCAAATCAGGGAATCTATCCTTTCTCAAAGGTACCCAAATTAAATCACCAGGTTGAAAGGTAACATGCTTTCTACCCTTGCTACCTGCTTGTTTATACTTAGTATTCATGGCCTCAATGTTTGCTTTAGTTTGCTCATGCATCTTAATAATCAGTTCAGCACGGCGAGAAGCATCAAAATTCAATTTTTCTGATGGTGCAATGGCCAAAAGATCAATGGGAGCACGAGGAATAAAACCATACACAATCTCAAAAGGGCACAATTTAGTCGTAGAATGCAACGAACGATTGTATGCAAATTCAATATGAGGCAAACATTCTTCCCACAATTTGATGTTATGTTTAAGAACAGCCCTCAGCATGGTAGATAAACTACGGTTCACAACTTCGGTTTGTCCATCGGTTTGAGGGTGACAAGTAGTAGAAAAGAGCAATTTAGTTCCCAACTTAGCCCACAAGGTTTTCCAAAAGTGACTAAGAAATTTGGCATCCCGATCTGAGACAATAGTGTTTGGTACCCCATGCAAACGAACAACGTCACGAAAGAACAAGTCAGCAATATGGGTAGCATCATCAGTTTTGTGACATGGTATAAAGTGTGTCATTTTAGAAAATCTATCCACAACAACAAAAATGCTATCCCTCCCCTTCTTTGTTCTAGGCAGTCCTAAAACAAAGTCCATTGAAATATCCTCCCATGGAGTACTAGGAACAGGGAGAGGCATGTATAAACCATGTGGATTGAGACGGGACTTAGCTTTTTGACAGGTGGTGCAGCGAGCAACAAACCGCTCCACATCTCTTCTCATCTTTGGCTAAAAGAAATGGCTAGCTAGGACGTCTTCTATCTTCTTCACACCAAAGTGTCCCATCAACCCACCGCCATGTGCTTCCTGCAATAGTAACATATGCGCAGAACCATCTGGAATGCATAATTTGTTAGACCGAAACACAAAGCCATCAGTGACAACAAACTTGTTCCATGTTCTCCTTGCTTTACATTGCAGCAGCACATCTTTGAAATCAGCATCAAAAGCATATTGTTCCTTTATTGTTTCCAAGCCAAAGATCTTAAAATCAAGTTGGAACAGCATAGTATATCGACAAGACAAGGCATCCGCAATGACATTATCTTTTCCTTTCTTATGTTTGATGACATAAGGAAATGACTCAATAAATTCTACCAACTTGGCATGTCTACGGTTCAGATTGGTTTGGCTCCTAATGTGTTTCAAAGATTCATGATCAGAATGTATAACAAATTCTTTAGGCCATAAGTAATGCTGCCATGTTTCCAAAGTTCAAACTAAAGCATATAATTCTTTATCATAAGTGGAATAGTTCAAACTAGCCCCATTCAGTTTCTCACTAAAATAAGCAATAGGCTTCCCCTCTTGTAACAAGACACCTCCCAACCCAATACCACTAGCATCACATTCCAATTCAAAAGTTTTATTGAAATTTGGTAATTGGAGAAGGGGTGTATGAGTTAACCTGTCCTTTAAAGTCTCAAATGCAACCTCTTGCGCCTTGCCCCAGGTAAAAGGAGCACCCTTCTTTGTAAGCTCGTGCAGCGGGCCTGCTATGGTGCTAAAGTCCTTCACAAAGCGGCGATAGAATCCAGCAAGCCTGAGGAAGCTTCTGACTTGTGTGACTGTCGTAGGAACCGGCAAGCTCTGTATCGCCTCTACCTTGGCTTGATCAACTTCAATTCCCTGTGGTGTAACAACATAGCCAAGAAAAGAGACTCTATCTGTGCAAAAGGTGCACTTGTCAATGTTACCAAATAAGCGTGCATCACGTAAAGCATTAAAAACAGCACGCAGATGATCAAGATGCTCTTCTAGAGTTGTGCTATAGATCAAGATGTCATCAAAGTAGACTACCACAAATCTTCCAATGAAAGCACATAAAACCGCATTCATTAATCTCATGAAAGTGCTAGGTGCATTAGTGAGGCCAAAAGGCATGACTAACCACTCATACAAACCGAACTTGGTTTTAAACGTTGTTTTCCATTCATCTCCTAGCTTCATGCGAATTTGGTGGTATACACTACGCAAGTCAATTTTAGAGAAAATCATCGAGCCACTAAGTTCATCAAGCATATCATCTAACCTAGGGATGGGATGATGATATCTGATGGTAATGTTATTAATTGCTCGACAATCTACACACATGCGCCATGATCCATCTTTCTTTGGAACCAAAAGAACACGAACGGAGCAAGGACTAAGGGACTTACGCACATAACCTTTGTCGAGTAATTCCTGTACTTGTCGCTGAATCTCCTTGGTCTCCTCCGGGTTGGTCCTGTATGGCGCTCGGTTTGGCAAGGAAGCCCCAGGGATAAGGTCAATCTGATGTTCAATCCCTCTCATTGGTGGCAGCCCGGGTGGCACTTCTTGTGGAAACACATCAGCATATTCTTGCAAAAGATTAGTGACAGTAGGAGGCAAAGTAGATGGTACATCGTGAAGTGAGAACAAAGCCTCTTTGCAAACAAACACATAGCAGATTGCATCATCATCATTTAATTCAAGCAAATCAGATTTGGAAGCAAGGTAACAAGCACTTTTCAATTTTATTTCATTCGTCCTTGCATGAGCAGATTTAGATTTGTCATTCTTAAGTTGCTCCAATTCCTTCGTAACACCCAGATTTTCAGTTTGAGTAGAATTCTTGTTTTTCTCTTTGCCGGCTCTAGCAACTTCATCCCGCAAAATAGCATCAGGAGACATAGGGTGTAAAACAAACTTCTTCTCATTATGCATGAAAGAGTATTGATTTGATTTACCATGATGCAAAGTATCCTTATCAAATTGCCAAGGTCTACCAAAAAGCATAGAGCAAGCTTGCATAGGTACAACATCACAATCAATATGGTCATGGTATGAACCAATTGTAAATTCCACTCGAACCATACGTGTTACCTTAAGCTTACCACTGTCGTTGAACCATTAGATGTAGTAGGGATGCAGATGTGGAAGTGTTTTCATCCCAAGCTTCTCTACCATGGTGGTGCTTGCCAAGTTGTTGCAGCTTCCTCCATCAATAATAATGTGACATGATCGTTCCAAAACTACAAACTTAGTTTGGAACAGATTGTGTCGCTGGTTCTGTTCAGCTTGACTCATTTGGGTACTTGAGACACACCTGACAACAAGACTCTCATAGTGTTCAGCATGTTCAGCCCCAATGTGCTCTTCATCATCATTCCCCTTCCCTGCATCTTTGGCAGCAAGCATGGCATATGTTTCATCATCTAACTCACCATTTTCTCGTACGATCAGCACACGCTTGCTTGGGCAGTCCTTTCGTACGTGCCCGAATCCTTTGCATTGGAGACATTGGATGTCCTTCATTCTCCCAGTGGAAGCGAGAGAAGAAGATGTTTTGGCTGCAGCTTGGGTGGATCCTTTCACCGTATTGGTAGCGCGGGGAGGTGCTAATTTTGATGTAGTCGTGGACAGCCGATTGGAAGCGTCTCCCTGAAAATTATGGTTAGAGCCAGTGGCACTTGTGCGGGGCTGCCACGAGGTAGTCCGACCTGCAAGAGTGTTAGTTCTTGTGTGTCGTCCCTGCACTTCTCTTTCAGCCTTACAAGCGAGATGAAATAAGCAAGTGACGTTAGTGTACTCCTTGTAAGCTAATATATCCTGAATTTCTCTAGTCAAACCACCCAAGAACCTAGCCATTGCAGCCTCTTCATTTTCTACTAGACCACATCTCATCATGCCTATTTGTAATTCTTGATAGTACTCCTCAACAGATTTATTACCTTGTCTAAGCTGTTGTAATTTATGCAACAAGTCACGAGCATGATAGGAAGGAACAAAACAATTACGCATGATTCTTTTTAAAGCATTCCAAGTTTGTGGTATGGTAGCTGGATTTTTAGTTTGATACTCATGCCACCAAACAGAAGCAAAATCAGTGAATTCACTAGTGGCAGCTCTAACCTTTTTATCATCAGAAAATTCATAGCATGCAAATTTTTTATCTACTGACAACTCCCAAGTCAGATATGCATCAGGATCATATTTCCCATCAAAAGGTGGTATGGAGAATTTAACTCTGCAGACGGAATCATCATTGGCACGTACCTCATGTCGTGGAGCTCGACCACCCATACCATGATGGTTGCGACGTGGCTGCCGTCGATACCTAAAAGATCGGTCATCAAGCTCAGTGTCCGCTGAATACTCCATTTCGTCATCTCTTGCAATGCTGCCAATGGAGTTGTGACCGTCATCATCACGTCGTTCCCTCTCTTCACGCCCAGCTTGCTCCATCCTCTCTAATCGCTCAATGATTGCTGCAAGAGAGGTGTTAATAGCCCCAGCTGTTCTCTCCAATGTGGTCAGCTTGTTGTTGGTCTCAATCTGCGCCATCTCTAGTTGACCAATGCGCTCATTGGTGACTTGAACATCCTCATTGAGGGCTTCGCTGTGCATCCTTACTTGGCGTTCAAAATGTTGAATGATACCTCTCGTACGTGGTGAATGCGAAGGCAACTCAGTCACATCAGCTGCCATGGTTAGTACACAAAAGAAGTACAAAAGCAAGCAGATTAAACGTAACAGTTGCTAGGAGGTGGTACAACGCAAACACTTCCTCACTAGCAAGAAATCAAGCTCTTACAAGTTCTTACCAAGCGATGCAGGAGGCGCCGGCAGTCAGCAAGAACAACAACAAACAGTGACTGCAAGCACAACCCAGTGGTGTTGTAGATAGTTTTGTGGAGTTGCAGGTGGCTGCTAAAACAATTGCACAAGGAACAGCTATTACCACGTTAGTTCACAACGAGTTGAATAAACGTTCAACTTGGTACTGTGCTGGTCCTAGTCCAAACTGTGGTAGAGACGTGAGCCGTTTACACAAAGAGCATCATCAAAACGCTGAAAATAGCAAGCTGAATTGCGAAACTTAGAAGTGAACGTCACACAGCTGACAAACTATCTTTCTTGTTCCACTTGGAATCTGTATTTACCAATTTTAATTAGTGCAGCTTTTCTTTTTGCACATGCCTTTTTCTTGCTGATCTGTGCGGCTTTTTTTTTTTTGCACTTGCCTTTTTCCCTTTCTTGGTTATCAATCAGCAGATTAGAGTAATGAGGGAAAAAAATTGCAACTTCAGCTAGAGAATGAAGATGGAGATAGAACAAGGTGGCACGAACTCGAAACTCTAGCGGTGAAAAACTTAGGAACAGCAACTCGACACAAAGAAGTAACCGTGAATTCAACAAGCCGAGAGCTAAGTAGTAAAGCAAAGGCTCAAAATGTTTTTGGGATTTTCGGCTCTAAATATATCTTTTGGCAAAACTGGACAGTAGGTAAATAAAGAACAAAAGAGAAGGAAATCTCTCACTGATCAACCTGAAATCTGATACCACTTGATGAACCCCGACAGGTACGAGGGAGCCCGATCTTTCGATGAGAGATGGTGGTGGTGTGGATTTGGTGGAGGACGATGTTGTCTGCCCGACTACCACAACCAAGATGGTGTGGCGCCTTGAGCGACAGGTACACCGTCTCCTGATAACTACGATTTGGGGTGGAGGTCGACGTTGTGCTACCCGACTACAACAACCACAAGGGTGCTGCACCTTAGCGATAGTTACACCGGCTCCGGTTGTTGCTGTTCTTGCCGTGCCAAGAACAGCCTTGAACCTGCAAGCAATCGAAGAACAAGCAAGAACAAGATAACAAGAAAACACTCACGAATTCGATAGAAGGTGGGGTTCTGATACAAGTATTCGTGTGGTCTAGCCGACACACGCGTTTACAAGGAAGTAGCAGCAGCTAACTTACATCAAACAAAACCCAAGTTCTTTTTGTGGCTACTACTTGCTTAAATAGAAAGGAATACTAGATACACAGGATGTAGTCACGAGGCTTCCTCAGGAGTTTCTGGACGTTTCATATTTGATCTGCCATTGATTCTTGATCCATTGGAAAGTACACGAAGAGATCTTTCCAACAAGCATTTATTTGCTTTAAACAACCTTGGGAGTTGAAAGATATGACCCCTTGAAACTGGTACTTGCTGCGGTTAAGAAAGTCCCTTCGGGTTTAGCAGCATTAATTGCATTGTTCCATTCTCCACTCCTAGCTGGTTCAACTCCCAAGCACCTAAGAATAATAAAGTCATCACAAGGCTTTAATAGTACTCCATTTGAGGAAGAATTAATTTGAACAGCTAGGAATGAGTTCACCTGATAATTAAGTTCACGTGCACGGGCCCGTGTCATTGGTCCTAGTTCCGCTGTAAGTGGTGAAGGGGCTGTCGTTGTGGTTGTATCAATGGCAGTGATGTCCTCATCACTAGACACCAAGGGTATCGATGTGATCTTGGGAATGGAGACCCTTGCTAGATGGGGTGTCAGGATTGATTGTGCTCAGAGGACTATCCACTTGTCAGCGCCGGATGGACAGGAAGTCACAGTCAGTGCTTCAGAGCCCTCTGGATTTCTTTGTCAGATGGAGGCTAGACCCACGGGTGGTATTCCCATGGTGTCTGAATTCCCGGATGTTTTTCCGGATGATCTGCCAGGTATGCCACCTAATCGCAACATTGAGTTTTCTATTGATCTCTTGCCTGGCACAGCTCCTTTTGCTAAGCGGCCCTATCGTATGGCACCCGTTGAGCATGAGGAAGTTAAGAAGACCATCGACGAGTTGCTAGCCAAGAGCTATATCCATCGCAGCTTCTCTCCTTGGGCTTTCCCTGTATTGCTTGTAGAGAAGAAGGATGGCATGAAGAGAATGTGCGTCGATTATCGGGATCTGAACACAGTCACCATCAAGAACAAGCATCCATTGCCCCGCATTGAGGATCTCTTTGATCAGCTTCAGGGCGCTTGTGTATTCTCGAAGATTGATCTGCGTTCGGGTTATCACCAGCTGAAGATTCGTCCTGAGGATATCCCGAAGACGGCATTCACCTGCAAGTATGGGCTATACGAGTATACGGTCATGTCCTTTGGCTTGACCAATGCTCCAGCTTTCTTCATGCATCTGATGAACAAGGTTTTCATGGATTATCTGGACACCTTTGTGGTGATATTCATTGATGATATCCTGGTATATTCCAAGTCAAAGGCAGAGCATGAGAAGCATCTGAAGCTCGTGTTGCAGAGGCTGAGAGAGCACAAGCTGTATGCCAAGCTCAGCAAGTGCGAATTCTGGATTGACGAGGTTCCATTCCTCGATCATGTCATCTCCAAGGGAGGTATTGCGGTGGACCCCGGCAAGGTGAAGGATGTGCTTGACTGGGTGCTGCCGCAGACAGTGAAGGAAGTTCTCCAAGATTGCGAAGCCTTTGACTTCCTTGCTAGAGAAGGGTGTAGATTTCTCCTGGACTGATGAGCGTCAGATGGCCTTCGAGGAGCTGAAGAAGAGGTTGACTACGGCTCTAGTCCTTACTCTGCCAGACCAGAGCAAGAGGTTCATAGTGTATTGTGATGCTTTGAGGGATGGTCTTGGTTGCGTTCTGATGCAGGAAGGCAGAGTTATAGCTTATGCTTCACGGCAGTTGCGCCGGCACGAGCTGAATTATCCCACTCATGATCTGGAGTTAGCCACAGTTGTGCATGCTCTGAAGATATGGAGGCATTACTTGTTTGGGTAGAGGTGTGATATTTACACCGATCACAAGAGCCTCAAGTACATATTCACGCAGAGTGAGCTGAACATGCGGAAGAGAAGATGGCTAGAATTAGTCAAGGATTATGACCTGGAGATTCACTATCATCCGGGCAAGGCCAATGTTGTAGCAGATGCTCTGAGCAGGAAGAGTCATGTCAACGTGGCCATGGCTTTTCAGTTGCCTCAGGAGTTATGTGAGGAATTTGAGCAGTTGAGTCTGGATTTCTTGCATCATACCTCGAGTGCATCATTCGAGGCAGAACCCACTCTAGAGGCAGAGATCAGGCAGCATCAGAAAGAAGATAAGTAGCTGCAGGAGATCCGTGAACTGCTCAAGAATGGCAAATGTCACACCCGATTTATAAGAACATAAATCGAGCAATAATCTATGCGCCAGGATCAAGTCACGCATATATACAACAGATTATCAAGATATCACAACACATGTCACGAATAAAAGCGTATAAATTATAAAATGAATATCTTTATTACAACTGAATCAAGAATCAGTTCAAGGAATGCGGAAGCGTAAAATAAATACATGAAGAGTGGGGCGCCACAGGGACGTCGACTGGGAGACAAACGCCTAGAAGTCGTCGAAGCCGCTGACGTAGTCCTCCACGTTGCCAGGCACTGAGCAGCAGTCGAAGATATCCAAGAGAACAGAAGAGAAGAGAGGCAAGGGTGAGTACAAACTCGTACTCAACAAGTACAACACAAACTATGAGGCTCTAGGCTAGCTGACTCAACTGCATTAGCTTTTAGTCTTGGCAAATTTTATTAAAGCTAGTTACTACCAGTGGATGAGTTACCATAAACCCAATTGCATAATAAATTAATCAATATTAATTAAGAACTACTGAGAACCATCCAAACCACAACCACCCGGGGAATCTCCCTAATCAAAGGTTGATAACCCCACTAATCAAAAGGAGGATCTGGGCCGCTCATGACTGTGAGCACAGCTGATATATCAGTTTTACACTCTCGAGAGGTTGCACAACTTTACCCACAAGTCGTGAGCTACGCTAGTTGTTCATCACACTTCCTTAGGTGAGATGGCTAGCAAGCACACTATAAGACCGTTACAAAGGATCACGTTGGTAAGGTGTAACCGCTAAGGATTCTGGATCAGCAATGATGGGGCCCACCTCCGGGGGTACAAGACACACAGCACAGACCAAGCCGGAGGAGCAGGGACCATTGAAGCTTACCACCCTCTTGCCCACGCAGGTAAGTTACTCCCGAACCAACACGACCTAATTAGTAAGTCAAGACCGTCCCATTCCAGTCTTGTGGTTGCACGGTTGTCCCAGGTTGTCGCTCTATGAACCGGTCCTTATGGAGAGTAGCCAACCAAGCACTAAGCACTGTGCTGGCCCCTAAACCATGTTTCTACAAAAATATATTTTTAAGGATGCACAAACCACTCAAGCACACAGCACAGAGGGTCGGCTCCAGAATTAAGTTGCATAAGATCATTAACAAATTAATTAAAAAGGACCAGGTGTGTTATAGTGCAGCAACCTAGCACAACTAACCAAAATGCAACCCAAAGGATATATAAAGGATATAGAGTGGCTAGGAAAGTCCTTATAGGCATACAGTATTAAAATGCAGTATGAAATTGTATTGACAAGTGATAGGAGGTTCATGTTATACTTGCCTTCCTCGTACTCTCCCGGCTGCTGCTCGAACTGCTCGGAAGATGGCTGCTCCTAGTACTCATCCAAAGGCTCCGCGTCTACTCACGATCGTCAAACATAGTCCACACATACAGACATGCACAAATAATAGCAAATTATAAGAAAACAGTACACCAATACAATAGAACAGCACATGAAACTGGCCTAGAACTATTCTACTATTATCGCCGTATTTTGACCGGGCCAGAAGTGGGCCATGGAGCAAGATGGGCTTAGAAGGTAGTCGTGACAAGCTTGCGAATTGGGCCTTGTGCGGATAATGGAAGCCAGTAAGGCGTGTAAGTTAGGAATAAGCAGCTAAGATTCGTGTCGTGTTAGGTTAGGGTTAGTTAAAGAGAACAAGTCTACGGACTATAAATATGTACCATGAATAAACAAGAAAGGGAGAATCGTTCATCATCAACTCTCGGCGTATCGCCTCCCCTGTTCTAGGGTTTTTCATCGGGTAAGTGTCATGCGACCCCGATCACGTTCTGCGTGATCGGGGTAGCGTCACCCTTGCTCGTTTGCTCATGTGTTGCTCGTTCTGAAGCCTTGTAGATGGCGAGTGGCGTTATTTATCTTAGCATGCGTAGAGTAATTTATTCTTTTGTGCCTTAATTATGCTTTGTTCGTTGCTCTCGTGTGCTCGATCGTCGTGTTCGTTCACGGATACGATGGTCATATCTTGTTTTGTATCTATCAATAGATCCGATCTGTTATGGCTAGTTTCTGTTTATTTAGAAGCCTGGCTCGATATGTGCATGATTAGGCCTTGCAAACGAGTTGAATGATCCGATGATATGCTTTGTATCGGCTTATCGCTTGAATAGAGATTGTTTCAGGAATCGGCTCTTCAGTTGTTTCTTTGATCTCTGTTTTTATCGCTATTCCGATGCCTTTGTGTATTTGTTAGGCTCAACCACGTGTAGGATGTTCCGATCATGTAATGAGGGTTTAGTCGTCGTGGATTGGATTGGATTGATATTTATGAAGCAAGTTCTATCTGAATATATGCATATGTTTCTATATTGCCCGTTCCAAAGATCCGATCCGGTATTGATGCAATCGGCTCCCTATAGCCGATACCGGGGAGGAGGTGATGAGCCGATCACGGCTCGGACTAATCTTTACATATGTCTGTGCATGCAGGAGTTTAACACGTCACACCCTCCTGATCGGGTGCAGGATCAGGTGGCACGCCTAGCGACTCTCAGCCAGGGCGCGCGCCGGATCACTGGGCCGTTGACCGAGGGACCGGGACCCACCAGCCGTCCCGGAAGCCTCCCGGCTCCTCGTGTTGCCTGTCGCTGCCCGCCGGCGGGTTTTGACCGACAACACATTCTGGCACGCCCGGTGGGACGCTCTTCATCGACTTCGTCATCATCATCGGCATCACCTTCATCGACTCCGTTATCTTCGTTGACTCCGTTAGTGGTGGTCAGCAAGATGGCAAGGGATGATCTGATCACTTACGAGGAGCTCTCTGCTGAACACAAGCAGAGGTACGATGAAATCAAGACTCAGTTTGAAGCCGATCTCATCGGCTCTTTTGAAAGGACTCGCAGCCACGGTGTCAGGTGGAGAGGGTTTTCACCTGAAGGTGCTCTTGATGGAGTAGATCTATCTACCCCGTCTGAGGATCGTACCAGAGCTCTGCGGCAAGAGGTGAATTATGTAGTGGCTCATTCGTTGCACCGGCATTCTGAAAGTTTGGTTAATGCTTTCGAGCGTGTAGCTTTGCGGGTGTTCCAAGAAATTATGAAGCACCAACATTCTCCGACTGGGCCTGCTCTGGGAAGCCATAAGGGAGAGTTGCCATTCCAAACCAGACCTCCATTGCCTTATGCGCTTGCAGCGGCGGAATCACACGGTGCTCCAGCTTACGTGGTTTACAAAGTGGGAGGTGATCCCACAGACCACCAGTTCTTCAACGAGCCGCCTAAGGAAATCCCACATGGTTACATGTGTGCATACATTCCGGATAGTAATAACCCAATACATCTCCCACAGAAAGTAGCTGGAGGGGTTTCTGGAGCTGACGCGGATAAACAAGCATGGCTAGCAACTTATGCCACAGGGCCGAGTCACAATAGTATGCGCTCGGCCCCCGGGTTACAAACGGCGGAGCAAATTGGTGCCATTCTAAGGGATCAGTTTGGCATTTTGCCAAAGAGGAGAGCGATCGGCTACACAAAGCCATATCCAAGCGATTATGATCTAATTCCATTGCCACCCAAGTATCGGCTCCCTGAGTTTACCAAATTCAGTGGAGCAGAAGGTTCTAGTTCTATCGAACACGTGAGCCGATATTTGGCACAGTTAGGTATGATTTCTGTATCGGATCCGCTACGAGTAAGGTTCTTCTCGCAATCGCTTATAGGATCGGCCTTCGGATGGTATACGTCATTAGGCCCTGACTCCATCCGTACATGGAAACAGTTGGAAGAACAATTTCATATTCAGTATCATTCAGAAGCTGCAGAAGCAGGGATTGCCGATCTGGCGCAGATGCGACAGAAGCATGGAGAAACTGTGGCAGAATTTATTCGACGCTTCAGGGAGATGAAGAATAGGTGTTATTCAACACGGATCCCAGAAAAGGATGCTGTGGAATTGGCGTCTCTAGGGTTATTGAAGCCGATCAGAGATCTGGCTTTTCAATTGGAATTCACTTCGTTGGCACATCTCGTCCAGAAGTTGACGACGCATGAGCAGCGTCACCCTGAGCTGTACCAAGAAAAGTTTAAGCGCCAAGTAGCGCTAGCTGATACTGAAGAAGCCGATGACTCCAGGGAAGAAGCGGAAGTATCGGTTGCAGAGTGGGCTCGTGGTGCAAATCCCGTATCGTGCAAGTGGGTAAAGCAAACAGGACCAGCAAAGGGGTTTGATTTTGATGTGAGTAAAGTGGAACAAATTTTTGACTTATTGTTAAAAGAAAAGCAGTTGAAGTTTCCAGAAGGCTACAAACCCCCTACGGCACAAGAGTTGAAAGGAAGATCATATTGCAAGTGGCATGATTCTTTTACCCACAGCACAAGTGACTGTAAGGAGCTCCGTCGGCAGATCCAATCGGCTATTGAGCAGGGGCGATTGATCCTGGGCCAGACAGCCATGAAAGTTGACACTCAGCCGTTCCCTGGTGTCAATATGGTGGAAAGTCACGATCGGACGGCAAGGCGACAACTGGACTTCGCGCTTGGCATCAACATGGCAGGAGTGGCATCACGCCGCCAGAGCAAGGACGGAAAGGCTGATTCTAGCAATCGGCCCCAAAAAGAAAAGAATGAGTATGTTACAGAAAGGCAAGTAAGGTACGTGAAGAATCAACGGCCAACTTTTTCTGATCTTCTCAGGAAGTACGAATACCAGTACCAGCAGCGTCTCCAACGGGAATCTGAAGAAGAGGAGTATGAGCGCCGCACCGGGAAATGCTTGAGGAAGCACGAAGAGGCCCGCGATCATTGGCACTGCCCGTTCTTCAGGTATTGTTTGGATTCAGGTATGAGCCGATTGCCTACAATCAGGGATTGCCCAGAGTGTGGACCAAGGAGACCAGAAGCAAGGGATTCGGTTTTCCAGCGGATGGGACCTACCCCAATCCGGCAAGAGCGGAGTCGGTCACCACGAAAGGAAGACGAAGAAGAAGATAGGTATCACCGTCCACGTTGGTGCCCCGATGGACTTAATCGTTCTCAGAAGCGCAGGGTTCAGAGGCTGCGTAGCTTGGAGGAGGCCGAGGCCAAGTACATCGAGACCTTAAGGAAAGCGCGACCAGATTTAGCAGAACAAGTTCATTACGTGCAAGGAAAAGAGTCGCGCCCACCCAGGAAGGAATGGCGGCCCAAGTCAACAAAAGCTGATAAGGAGGTATCGGCTGATACGCATATGGTTTTCGTACTTCCTGCAGAGTTCCATGCTCGGACCCAGGAGGGGCCATCGGTAGCTCAACTTGATTTGGGACCTCGGCCGGTGATATTCGAGAAGCCGCAAGCTAAGAACTACAAGCACCTGAAGGCCTTATATCTTAAAGGGTTTATTAATGGTCAGCCCGTTAATAAGATGTTGGTGGATACGGGAGTGGCGGTCAACATTATGCCGTACTCAGTCTTGCGCCGTTTGGGGCGGTCCACTGCAGATTTAATCAAGACCAATGTCATGCTAAGTGATTTTAATGGGCAGACTTCAGAAGCCCAAGGAGTCCTCAGTGTGGATCTCACCATTGGAAACAAAACCGTTCCAACTTCGTTCTTCATCGTCAACAGCAAGAGCACCTACAATGTTCTACTTGGCAGGGATTGGATCCACACCAACTGTTGCATCCCTTCCACGATGCATCAATGTTTGATCCAATGGGACGGAGATGAGGTGGAAGTGCTCCAGGCAGACGACTCGATCGAATTTTCACATGCTGCCATGAGTATTTGGGATGCAGAAGATCAAGAGCCGATTTCAGGGATGAACCTAGAAGGGTGTGACCGCATCGAGGTTACAAAAAATGGAGTAAGGCTGGTCTTATCCACCGGCCTCACAGAGTAAAGGAGCTGCCAGGAGCGACACGTTGTAGCAAAGCCACGGAAGCCGATTCTTGCAATCGGCCCCGAAAAATTGAGTTTGTAAAGACAAGTGTTTTACATAGTTATTATGAGATGGCCAGCATTGGTAGCCGGCCTTGTTCTTTTTATAAAAACTTGGAAAACGATGGGATGTGTGAAACGGCCGACCTTAACGATCAGCCGAGTTTTTTTATGCTGTGTCCTTTCTTCATCTGCAGCGTTGATCTAACGGAAGAAGGGAAGTTAGGATATGGTTTCGCATCGGCTGATGAACTTGAGGAGATAGATATTGGTCCTGGGGATAAGCCATGACCAACTTTCATAAGTAGGAAGTTGCACCCGTCACTACGAGAGCCGATGATAGCTTTGCTCAAGGGATATGCCGATTGCTTCGCCTGGGATTACACAGAGATGCCTGGACTGGATAGGAGTATAGTCGAGCATCGGCTTCCCCTTAAGAGTGGTTTTTGACCGTTCCAACAGCGGGCACGGCAGATGAAAGCCGAAGTCCTGGTTGAAGTAAAGAAAGAAGTGGAAAAGATGTTGGAAGCTGGATTTATCAGGACTTGCAGGTACGCTGAATGGATTTCGAGCGTCGTGCCCGTACAAAAGAAAGATGGCCGATGGAGGGTGTGCGTGGATTTCAGAGATCTTAATAGAGCCACTCCGAAGGATGAATACCCGATGCCCATTGCAGAGACATTGATCAATGCTGCCGCCGGCCACAAGATTTTGAGTTTCATGGATGGCAATGCAGGATATAACCAAATCTTCATGGCCCCTGAAGATATACACAAAACTGCGTTCAGAGTGCCTGGAGCGGTGGGTTTGTTTGAGTATGTGGTTATGACTTTCGGCTTGAAGAATGCTGGTGCTACGTATCAGCGGGCTATGAACCACATCTTCCATGATTTGATCGGCAACCTAGTAGAGATTTATATCGATGATGTCGTGGTTAAGTCAGCATCGGTCGAGGGACATCTGGACGACCTGCGGCAGGTTCTGGAACGAACTAGAAAGTTCGGGCTCAGGATGAACCCAAAGAAATGCGCTTTTGGGGTGTCAGCTGGGCAGTTCCTGGGATTTCTGGTTCATGAAAGAGGAATAGAAATTGGCCTGAAAAGTCAGGAAGCCGTACGCACCATGGTGCCACCCACCACCAAGAAAGAGCTCCAGCAGCTCATTGGTAAGATTAATTTTGTCAGAAGGTTTATCTCTAATCTATCTGGGCGAATTGAGCCTTTTATGGAGTTAGTCAAGACTAGAACCGATGCTGAGTTCCGCTGGGGGGCAGAACAGCAACGGGCATTTGAAGAAATCAAAGAATATTTGTCGAAACCGCCTGTGCTGGTGCCACCACAACAGGATAGACCATTCTATATATATTTATCAGTCGGCGACACTTCCATCGCTTCAGTGGTGGTACAATTATATGATGGCAAAGAGAGGGTGATCTTTTGTCTCAGCAGAAGGTTGTTGGATGCAGAAACAAGGTACCCCGATATGGAAAAACTTTGTTTGTGTTTATTTTTTACATGCACCAAGCTTCGCCACATACTGCTATCGGCTGAAGTAATTGTCATTTGCAAATCGGACGTCATAAAGCACATGCTATCGGCTCCTGTATTAAAAGGCCGATTGGGGAAATGGATGTTCGCGTTATCGGAATTTGATATCCAATATCAACCTGCGAAAGCGGTTAAAGGGCAGGCGTTAGCGGATCTCATTGCTGAGAGGGTTAACACCAATATTGCAACACTTTCTATATGAGCCTGGGCTATGTACTTCGACGGATCAGTTTGTGGAGATGGATGCGGCATTGGCGTCTTACTGGTGTCGCCTCGGGGGGCAACGTATTCTTTCTCGATCAGATTACCCATTACCTGTACCAATAATCTTGCAGAATATGAGGCGGTACGTAAAGGCATGGAATTGCTTCTAGAGGCCGGAGCCGAAGCAGTGGAAATTTTTGGAGATTCGAAATTGGTCATTTCCCAGCTTACAGAAGAGTACAGATGCGAAAGTGAGCTGTTGTTCCCAATGTGGGCCCAATGCCAGGAGCTAATAGCTCAGTTCAGGTACATGAATTTTTATTGGATACCTAGAGCTCGGAATGCCGAAGCTAATGACCTAGCACAGCTGGCTTCAGGGTATAAAGCCGATGGGTCAATTCATCAGGCATGTTTCCTGGACCAGGGAGATTGGAGAGCCGATATCTTTAATTACTTGAAGGATTCGGCTCGGGGGGCACCCAAGAGGATACGATACAAAGCTATGAAATACGTCCTCATAGGGGATGATATGTTCTACAGGACCTTAGAGGGGTTACTGCTTAAGTGTTTGGGGCCGGTTGAGTCCAATCGGCTCCTGCATGAAGTTCATGAAGGAATGTGTGGGACCCATCAGTCGGCCCACAAAATGAAGTGGCTAATTAGGCGATCAGGGTACTACTGGCCCACCATGCTTGAAGATTGTTTTAAGTATTATAAAGGGTGTCAAGCATGTCAGAGGTTCGGAAAGATCCAGATTGTGCCAGCGTCCGTTATGAACCCCATCATTAAACCATGGCCGTTCAGAGGTTGGGGTATGGACATGATCGGCAAAATCAATCCTCCATCCAGCAAGGGTCATTAGTTCATTCTAGCCATCACAGATTATTTTACCAAATGGGTGGAAGCGGTCCCGATGAAGTCGGTGACATCCAGGGATGTTATTCAGTTCGTCAAGGAGCACGTCATTCACAGATTCGGGATTCCACAGACTATTACAACAGATGGCGGCTCGGTTTTTATTTCAGAAGAATTCAAGAAGTTTGCTGCTGATATGGGAATCAAGTTGATTAGATCGTCTCCATATTATGCTCAGGCGAATGGACAGGCCGAAGCGTCCAACCAGAGTCTTATCAAGTTGATCAAAAGGAAGATTGATGAGTACCCTAGACGTTGGCACGAGGTCTTGTCAGAAGCACTTTGGGCGTACCGAATATCATGTCACGGGGCGACAAAAAACTTCTCCTTACCACTTGGTCTACGGGCAGGAGGCCGTGTTACCATGGGAGGTTACGGCCGGGTCAAGGCACGTAGAATTCCAGAATGACTTATCCGTTGAAGAATATGCTACTCTGATGAGTGATAATGTGGAAGACCTCACGGAGCTCAGGCTATGGTCACTAGAGAAGATTAAGGAGAATAAGGCTAAAGTGGCCCGTGCATATAATAAAAAGGTTAAGCCAAAGGAGTTCCAGGTAGGAGACTTGGTTTGGGAAGCAGTATTACCGTTGGGAACCAAAGACGCGGCATATGGCAAGTGGTCCCCAAATTGGCATGGGCCGTACAGAGTTGACCAGGTCCTACCTGGGAACGCGTACATGCTTGAAGAACTAGACGGCGTTAAGTTTCCAGTAGCAGTCAATGGCCAACATCTTAAGAAATATTTCCCAAGTATGTGGGTTAATGAACAATGAAGCCGATGGCACCCATCAGGCCACAAGCCGATACAACCAGCAAGCTAAGTAGGGGCTAAGTCGATAGGGGCTAAGTCGACAACGATCGGCGTTGGCAAGACAGGAAACGAAAAAGGGCCAATGAGTATTGATCGGCTCGATCAGATTAGGACAGCCGATGCGGTGCCATCGACTTTAGAAGTGTGCTTATTGATCGGCTCGATCAGATTAGGACAGCCGATGCGGTGCCATCGACTTTAGAAGTGTGCTTATGGCAATCAAGCATCACAGATTATCAAACAGCCGATGTACCACCATCGACTCTAGGTTCGCTACATAAAAACACTACAGGTTCACCACACAAACACAAAGTTTATCTCGGACAGGACGGCAGAAGGAAGGCGTCGATAGCAGCGATAGCATCAAGACGGATGCGGTCAACCTCAGCAAGTACCGCTTCGTCCTCTTCGTCTGCCCCCGGCACCACCTGTTTGTTTAAGCTGTTCAGCTCGGCCAAGTCCGTCTTCAGCTCGGTGGTCAAGACTTCTGCCTCCTGCTTGGAACCCGCGATGAGATCCTTCTCCTCCTGGATGCTCTGCTTGGTGGCCTGGACCTTGGCTTCAAGGTCTTCCAGTTCTTTCTCCAAGAGGCGAAGCCGATGGGCAGAAGCAGATGTGTCGATCTTAGCATCGAGTGCGGCCTTCTTCTTGTTGATCGACTGGCACATCTCAGCGATAATGGTCCTTAAGAGTGATTGGGAACGCCGAGTCTCGATCCTGCGGCGAGCTTCTGCCACTTTCGCTTGAAAGGAAGAAAGGTACCCTGCTGGCAAGAGCTTGACCTGGAGGCTTACAGGGAGCTGGGAGTTGACCTCGTCGAGGATCTGCTTGATTGCACTGGAATCCTGAATCAAGGCGGAGATGGAACCCGACAGAAGATCCTTCATGCGGAGAAGTTGATCGGCGGTGCTGGTTAGGCCTGAGGAAGAGTCATCGGCCTCCAATATGGTTGACCCGATCGAGGCAGGGTCAAACGCAAGGAGCTCCGAAAGATCCAAGTTCTGAAGGAGAAGAGGGTGAGACAGGCATTACGGGAAAAGACCAAAATGGTTACAAAGAAAAGATGTACCTGTCTTGAAAAGGAAGCGGCGATGGCCAACGAAGGGGCGATCGGCTCCCGGGAGTGCGTTCCTTCCGAGGAATGAACGGTGGTGGCAGAGGCCACACGGATTGCACCTCCAGAGGGAGAAGCGACAGCCGATGGGGCAGCAGTCGGCTCTACGGAAGCAACAGCCGATGAAATGGCGATCGGCTCCGCTGGGCGTACCTCTCGTACAGGAGAATCGGCAATAGCTGAGGCTGGAGAGGGTCCTTCCAAACAGGGCCCAACGAGGGGTATAGTCGCGACCGGCGCCTGCAGACCTGGCGAAGCAGTTAGGACAGCAGTCGATGCAGAAGGGTCCTCCAAGATTGTTACACCAGGGTCATGAAGAGTGATCAAGGCCCTGATGGGTGCATCCACGTCCTCTGGCACCTCCGAAGAAGAACCTTTCTGGCACGGGGGCTGCTCCCCACTGGAGACTTCTACAACGGCAGGCTACAAGAAAAGAGAGCATCATTAAAAGAGATATGAACAGAAACCCGATTGCAAAGCGGGAGGAGGGCCAAACCTGGTTGGTGACTGGAGATGGTGGATTAGGGGAAAACGGCGCAGCTTCCTTCCGGACCTTTCTGACGAGAGTCTTCCTCGTCTTAGTGCGGGCCCGGGGGCAGCAGCTTCAGAAAGCCGTTTTCGCTTGGGGTCAACTTAGCGGTGCTCGGCTGAATTTGCATCACACTTTTTGATGGAGGGGGTGCGTTCCTGCCAAAAAGGACCACAGGAGCGACCGCCCGGAAACAAAAAGGCGATCCATCCTCGTTCATCGGCTCTGGGCCATCTTCTTGCTGCAGAAACAAGATGGATTCAGGAGGGGTCTAGCAAAGTTTAAAGAAGGAACGTCAATCCAAAAGTCAGTACCTCTTCAGCGGGGAACGTCATATTCGGGGTGGATTTGCTGTAGCATCGGACCCAGAGCTCTTCGGAAAAACGTGAGTTTTCCACATTGTCCACCATCCCTCGAAGTCGACAGCCGAAGAGGTAAAGGTAAAAATTGGCGGGAACGGATAAGGAAAGGTCTGTAAACAGGCTATAGCATCTTTGGGCGGTCAGAGCGTCAGGAGATCCACCCTGTTTGATGTCAGCAGGTGGAGAAGGAAGTGGGGAGGCACCTGTGCAAGGCCAAATTGCCGGGCTGCTACGACCGGGTAAAACTCATAACCGGGTTTAAGGATCCGTTAGAGGTACTCATGCCGACTGGGAGAAGGCAGGGCCGAACCATAATGGAATAAAGGTGCCTAGTGTCAGCATCATAAGCAATATCAGCCAAACGGAAGGTAGCCGGGTTCTCGAAGAGTTCAGAATCGGCATAAGGAAGAAAGTCTGGGTTATCAAGGCCTTTATAGAAAATCTTGAACCAACGGGAAGCATCTGGAGGATTCAATTTCCCACCAGGGAGACGTATAAGGTCTGCCCGAAACTAGTGCACCTAATCTGTCTCCCACTCAGATCAGGGAAGGAATTGCCGACTAAGGAAGGGAAATCAGGGTCAGAATTGTGGAAAAAAGACGAGCCCACAACTGGATGAACCACCATGGCCACCAGTTCTGACTTTCTTCTGAGTAAGAAGGCTGGAAGTCATCAGATGGAGATATTTGTAAAGTTCCCCCAGAAATAGTTGCGAGGCCAACAGGTTTGACCCTTGGCCAGTTCATAAGCCAAAGAGAGGTAGTTCTTGGTCGGGGCAAGGGAAGGGCCACAGAAGAGGAAGTGTTCAAGCCAAAGGTTCAGAAAGGC